>NC_142815.1:1704071-2004964 GCF_057945365.1 Rhopilema esculentum | reverse complement strand
GTTCTATAAAAGAAAAGGGTATTATATTGAAGATTGAGCAGGTCGACGGGGGTAGCTATATGATTATCTAACACAGGCCGTAGTTGCTCAACAGGGGTGGGGGGGGGGAGGGGGAGGGGGGGATGATCTATATGATATCTATACACGGACTTACCCGACAAGAGAATGAATTGAGGCTTGTCCTTCATATATTAATCGCACATCTCTATCATAGGCATTTTCATACTAAAAATGAATAAGAAATAAATGAATTAAGGACAAAACAAATAAATTAACATTAATTATATAAGGCTGAATAATTAATAGCCTGTTCCAGACCTGGATATCGGCCCGCGGGCCCATTAGACATTCCCGTGCGGCCCGCGTGCGAGTGTGGTCAATCTTTTGTGAGAGAATTTTCCCACTTGACCTACAGGACAACTTCATATTCTTATACACTCTTTTTTATAAGAACAATTTTATAAGAACAGGAGCCTCAAAATTGGTCAAAAGTTAAAAACAAATTAAGAACAAGTTGAGGATGAGCTACTGTAAAATGCAATTTTGAACAACGTTTTTTCTCAAAATCGAGGATTTTTGGCCATGTGTGGGTGCTTTTTCTGTGATTATTCAAACTTCATGGCAAATGAATGTTGTATTTTAGTCACTTTGTTGGCAAATGAGGCCAGAACAACTTCGTGGAGCCAAAAAGCTGGCAACCACACTGCTTACACTCTATTAATTAAAGAACAAATTAAGAACAATTTCGAGATTTTCGAGAAAATTAAAGATTGTCAGCCTGAACTTAAATTTACTGGTTCTTATAAAAAAGAATGTCAATATATTTACGTAATATCTTTAACTTTCAGATAATAGATACCAACAAAAATATAGTATTATTTGTTGATTTCTCACGTGGCCCTTAAAGGTATTGAGCCATGATAAAAGGAGAGGGTATACCCACAGTACTATAACACAGTACTATATAATACTATACAATACTACCTAGTGCTATACAAGACTATAAAATACTATGTAATACCATGTAAATACAACAGAATACAACACAGTACTATAACACAGTACTATATAATACTATACAATACTACATAGTGCTATACAAGACTAGAAAATACTATGTAATACCATGTAAATACAACAGAATACAACACAGTACTATACAATACTATTAAATACCACAAAATTATATTAAATACTAAACAAGTCTGATTCACAAAGTACGATACAATACTACACAATACTACAGAATCCAGCACAGTACTTTACAACACTAAACAATACTGCATAATGCTATACAAAACTATAAAATACCATATAAAACCATCCAATACTACAGTATGTACTTTTTAATACTATACAGTGCTATTGAATACTACAGAATACTAAACAATTCTAAATTATACTGAATAATGCTACGAAATATTATATAATTCTATACAATACTATTAAATACTACATAAATCTGTTAAATACTAAACAAGACTGTGCAATACTACATAATTCTATAAAGGCTATAAAATACTACACAATACAATACAATACTACAGGATTATATAAAATACTATATAAGTCTAATTCACACAGCACTAAACAATACCATACCATACTATTACTACAGATACAAATATACATTACTACAATTCATTTCTACAGAATTCTATTGAATACTATATAAATCCGATTCACACAGCACTTAACAATACCATACCATACTATTACCACAGATACAAATATACATTACTACAATACATTTCTACAGAATTCTATTAATTATCATACAAGACAAAACAATACTACCGAATACAACACGGTATTATACAATACTATAAAATACTATTAAATCCTACAGAAAACTATTAAGTATTGTAAATAAAAGCCTAATTCACACAATAGAATACAATACTACATAATACAACACAGTACTAAACAGTAATATACAATTATACAGGATACAACACAGTACTATACAATACTATACAATACTACATAATACAACACAGTACTAAACAGTCATATACAATTATACAGGATACAACACAGTACTATACAATACTATACGATACGATACAATACGATACGAAAAATACTATTAGATACTACAGAATATTATACTTCACTCCTTCGTCCTTTCGCATTGAATTTTTTATAACATTTCATTTTGTTACTTCTTTTACGATTAAGAATTTTAAAGGTGGGCTTACACGTCCTTCCTGGTCCTTGAACTTTTCAGGATGTTGCGTTTTGAATCTGAGGATAAACATAAAATATAACTGTGTATATTAACAAACAACTGTTGCCTGATGGTTGCAGTTGGCGTGAAACTCGGAGTAGCAGCTTAAAACCAAATAGCGTGTACAAACTAAAAGCCCAAACAGCGTGAAACTCAGAGCTCTATACACCAAATAGTGTGTACAACTCTGCCTATACAGAATAGAGCACTTTATGACAGACCGGTAAACTGTAATTTTCATTGGACAATATGGCTTGTACACAAATAGCCTAGTAAAAACCAATAAAATGCCTGATGATCACTTTAAGCATGAAACTCGGAGTAGCAACTTAGAACCCTGCTGTTCTATACACCAAATAGCGTGTACAGCTCTGTCTATACGTCATCGAGCACTTTATGTCAGACTGGTAAACTGTAATCTTCATTGGACAATATGCTTTGTACACAAATAGCCTAGTAAAAACCAATAAAATGCCTGATGATCACTTTAAGCATGAAACTCGGAGTAGCAACTTAGAGCCCTGCTGTTCTATACACCAAATAAAGTGTACAGCTCTGTCTATACGTCATCGAGCACTTTATGTCAGACTGGTAAACTGTAATCTTCATTGGACAATATGCTTTGTACACAAATAGCCTAGTAAAAAGCATAAAAAATGCCTGATGATCGCATTAAGCGTGAAACTTGGGGGTAGCAACTAAGAACCGTTCTGTTCTATACAACAAATAGCGGGTACAGCTCTGTCTAAACGGAATAGAGCACTTTATGACAGACCGGTAAACTGTAATTTTCGTTGGACAATATGGCTTGTACACAAATAGCCTAGTAAAAACCAATAAAATGCCTGATGATCACTTTAAGCATGAAACTCGGAGTAGCAACTTAGAACCCTGCTGTTCTATACACCAAATAGCGTGTACAGCTCTGTCTATACGTCATCGAGCACTTTATGTCAGACTGGTAAACTGTAATCTTCATTGGACAATATGCTTTGTACACAAATAGCCTAGTAAAAAGCATAAAAAATGCCTGATGATCGCATTAAGCGTGAAACTTGGGGGTAGCAACTAAGAACCGTTCTGTTCTATACAACAAATAGCGGGTACAGCTCTGTCTAAACGGAATAGAGCACTTTATGACAGACCGGTAAACTGTAATTTTCATTGGACAATATGGCTTGTACACAAATAGCCTAGTAAAAACCAATAAAATGCCTGATGATCACTTCAAGCATGAAACTCGGAGTAGCAACTTAGAGCCCTGCTGTTCTATACACCAAATAAAGTGTACAGCTCTGTCTATACGTCATCGAGCACTTTATGTCAGACTGGTAAACTGTAATCTTCATTGGACAATATGCTTTGTACACAAATAGTCTAGTAAAAAGCATAAAAAATGCCTGATGATCGCATTAAGCGTGAAACTTGGGGGTAGCAACTAAGAACCGTTCTGTTCTATACAACAAATAGCGGGTACAGCTCTGTCTAAACGGAATAGAGCACTTTATGACAGACCGGTAAACTGTAATTTTCATTGGACAATATGGCTTGTACACAAATAGCCTAGTAAAAACCAATAAAATGCCTGATGATCACTTCAAGCATGAAACTCGGAGTAGCAACTTAGAGCCCTGCTGTTCTATACACCAAATAAAGTGTACAGCTCTGTCTATACGTCATCGAGCACTTTATGTCAGACTGGTAAACTGTAATCTTCATTGGACAATATGCTTTGTACACAAATAGTCTAGTAAAAAGCATACAAAATGCCTGATGATCACATTAAGCATGAAACTCGGAGTAGCAACTTGAAAGCCTCCTGTTCTATACACCAAATAGCGTGTACAGCTCTGTCTATACAGAATAGAGCACTTTATGACAGACCGGTAAACTGTAATTTTCATTAGACAATATGCTTTGTACACAAATATTCTAGTAAAAAGCATGCAAAATGCCCGATGATCACATTAAGCATGAAACTCGGAGTAGCAACTTGAAAGCCTCCTGTTCTATACACCAAATAGCGTGTACAGCCCTGTCTATACGGAACGAACACTTTATGATTAATTCTCACCAGATTTTAGGGAGACTTTATTTCAGTTCATATTTCAGTTCAGTTCTTTTTTGATCAAAAGTAAGAAATCTGATATTTTTGTTTTCAAAATAAATGATTAACTTCCATTTTCTGATATTTAAACAAATTTTCATTATGTTACTTTAATATATACATAACTGTTGAAAAAAATGATAAAGATCATTAAAGAATAGCAAAAATAAATCTAAATGTAATAAATTAATGTAACAAAATGAAAAAAGAAGATAACACAATTAATAACAACTATTACAACTAAACGACAAAATAACAAAGACCATTAAACTTACGTTTCTTTTTCCTTCTCCAATTGTTGTGCATACTGGTCGTATTGTTGTTCCAGTTTCTTTCTCTCCTCTTCTGAGATTTCCTTTGCGGGTTTTTTCTGTCGGTTGAGTTTTGGAATAATAACATGAATTTTAGCAAATTATAAGGATTATGGCAATGTAATCAAATTTTGGGATACGGAAGGTAGGTTTACAGGGGTTTGGTGTATTCGACGAAAGAGTACAAAGGGACGGGTAGGGTGGAGATTGGGGAAGGGAAGCGTGGGAATTGGGAGAGGGTGGAGTTGAGATTGGAGAAGGGTGGTGTGGGAATTGGGAGAGGGTAGAGTTGAGATTGGAGAAGGGTGGTGTGGTAATCAGGAAGATGGGAGTGGAGATTGGGGGAGGAAATTGGCGAAGGGTAGAGTAGAAATTGGCGAAGGGTAGGGTGTAAATTGGCGAAGGGAAGGGTGGGAATTGGGAGAGGGTGGAGTTGAGATTGGAGAAGGGTGGTGTGGTAATCAGGGAGATGGGAGTGGAGATTGGGGGAGGAAATTGGCGAAGGGTAGAGTGGAAATTGCAAAGGGTAGGGTGGAAATTGGCGAAGGGTAGGGTGGAAATTGGCGAAGGGAAGCGTGGGAATTGGCAAAGGGTAGGGTGGAAATTGGCGAAGGGTAGGGTGGAAATTGGCGAAGGGTAGGGTGGAAATTGGCGAGGGGTAGGGTGGAAATTGGCGAAGGGTAGGGTGGAAATTGGCGAAGGGAAGCGTGGGAATTGGCGAAGGGTAGAGTGGAAATTGGCGAAGGGTAGGGTGGAAATTGGCGAAGGGTAGGGTGGAAATTGGCGAAGGGTAGGGTGGAAATTGACGAAGGGTAGGGTGGAAATTGGCGAAGGGAAGCGTGGGAATTGGGAGAGGGTGGAGTCGAGATTGGAGAAGGGTGGTGTGGTAATCAGGGAGATTGGAGTGGAGATTGGGGGAGGATATTGGCGAAGGGTAGGGTGGAAATTGGCGAAGGGAAGCGTGGGAATTGGCGAAGGGTAGAGTGGAAATTGGCGAAGGGTAGGGTGGAAATTGGCGAAGGGTAGGGTGGAAATTGGCGAAGGGTAGGGTGGAAATTGACGAAGGGTAGGGTGGAAATTGGCGAAGGGAAGCGTGGGAATTGGGAGAGGGTGGAGTCGAGATTGGAGAAGGGTGGTGTGGTAATCAGGGAGATTGGAGTGGAGATTGGGGGAGGATATTGGCGAAGGGTAGAGTGGAAATTGGCGAAGGGAAGCGTGGGAATTGGGAGAAGGTGGAGTCGAGATTGGAGAAGGGTGGTCTGGTAATCAGGGAGATTGGAGTGGAGATTGGGGGAGGATATTGGCGAAGGGTAGAGTGGAAATTGGCGAAGGGAAGCGTGGGAATTGGGAGAGGGTGGAGTCGAGATTGGAGAAGGGTGGTCTGGTAATCAGGGAGATTGGAGTGGAGATTGGGGGAGGAAATTGGCGAAGGGTAGAGTGGAAATCGCAAAGGGTAGGGTGGAAATTGGCGAAGGGTAGGGTGGAAATTGGCGAAGGGTAGATTGGGGAAGGGTAGGGTGGAAATAAGGGAAAGTTGGCAATGGTGTTTGAAGCACACTGAAAAAAAAGATGAGAGTATGAATTGAATTTGAATTAGCAACGACTGAATTTGACACGGATAGACTAGGAATTTATGGTGGATTAACTGGAATAGGAGGTAGATTTGAGGGTGGATTGGAAGAAGTTCGTTTCCTGTCTTGGACTTTAGTGGTAATTTATATTTTGATCCAGAACTGGGTATATATTTTCCTTCCTTCGTTTGATTCCGACGATTTATAGTCCGAGACGCAATAGCTGTCAGTATGTTATAAAACGCTTGCTTTATTCAAAGCCTTTTTTCAAATTGTGTTCAGCAAAAAATTATTCAAGAAACAAGATTGCATACCTCTTCAGTTGGCACTTTTAGGCTGTATGTTAAAAACTTCAATACGTCGTGGTCATCTAAAGAAAAAAGAGCCTGGTAAACAGTGACTCTTAAAAGTCATGGTCGACAAGTTGTCATAGCCAAACGAATTCGTTTTAATTTTCCGTATAACTCATTGCGCATTTATCTCTATCAGAAAATTCAATAACACAAAAGAGTGCACAAAACAATCAACAAAGGGATTATTATATATTCTAAGACAAATTCACACGTATTTTATTGCCATCTATTCCCTCTTGCCGCTTCTTTATCATACTCCTAGCTCTTTCTTTCTCTAAAACCCTTCCCATCTTTTCTCTGGTTCCTTTTTCTCTCCAACGCTACTCCTGCATCCCTCCCCTAGCTTTCTCTCCTTCCCTTCAACTTCCTTTCTCCTCGTAACTCTTTTGTTCTGATCTCCCTTTCTTTCTCTAAAACCCTTCCCATCTTTTCTCTGTTCCCTATTCTCTCCAACGCTATTCCTCTATCCCCCCTGTTTTTCTCTATTTTCCTTCCACTTTTTCTCTCCTCTCTCTTCTCTCGCCCCTTTCCTACCTTCTCCTCTTCTCCTTTTTCTCCTCTTGCTCTCGTTTCTCACCTCTTCCAGACCTTTCCCTTTTTCTTTTCCCCTCCTACCCGCTTCTTTTTCCTCTTCTTCCCTTATCCCCCTTCACCCCGTCTTGCTTTCTTCTCCCCTCTCTACCTTCCTCTTCTCGATCTTCATCCCTTTCCACCCCCCCCTTCATCCCTTTTGTATAACATTCCATTTCTCCCCCCCCCCAATCCTTTTTATTCCTATCTCCTCCTTCTTTTCAAGATTTCCCTCAACTCTACTAAAGTGAACTACTACACAGGAGACGAGCACAGCATTCCAATTTCCGCTCTAATCTCTCTTAACCCTGACAAAATACCCCTTTAAACCTCCTATAACCCGTAATATTGAAGAGCATCTTACCAGCCAGCCCCCCAGTAGCGGCAGATACCCCAAAGAAGCCTTCTTTGGGCAAGTTGACATTTTCAGCTCTCATGCAAAGCTCATATTCATCATCTCGGTTTGACATACCATTGTGGAAAAATACCTGAAAAAGATGACATTAATTAAAATCAGTAAACAAAGACATATTGGCCGTCTTCTTTTGACATGACATATTTTTGAAAAATACTTGAAAAAGATGACATGGATATAATTATAACACAAAGAACAGGAGCCGCCTTCTTTAGATATGCCATTATCGAGAAATACCTGAAAATGATGACATTATTTGTAATTATGAACCAACGAGCAATGGGCGTTCTATTTACACATACCATTATGATAAAATACTTGAAAATGATGACATTTTCCTTATCCAGAAATAACTACAAACACTTCTAGAGTATGGCTGCTTAAGACTTAAATAACACCCATATAAAGATTAACTTCAAAACCATAGTAACCTAGCTGTGGCATGCGGATTCAACAAAATGTTTTACCCCCCCCCCCCCCCCTGATCCATCAAATGCTCAACGTTCCTTCAGTCAACCCCCGTCCTTTTTAGTCAAATAGAACGTCCAATACGAATCTTAAGTAACTACTCAGACGGGGGACCAGCTTGTTTCTTATTTATCCAAGATAGCGGCAAAGAATATTTCCATTCATCCTCTATAATATTCAGGTCGCAAAATATGGCCATTACGCTCACAGGATGAAAACTTTTGAAGGACAGAAAGAAATATTTAACTGTGGCAAAAATTATACCAGCTTTAACTACCCTTAAAATTTCAGTTCAAAAATCTACCTGCTTCTCTCGAAATGGCAATTACGAAATGTCGCTAAAAAATGATATTTTTAAAGTTCATGACCCCAATTTTTCTGTTGGCCGAGAGCATATGCTTAGTCACGTGACCTCTCTCGCACTTCTGAGGCAATCAATTTCTGAAAAAAACTTCGAAAGAGTTACAGAAGTCTGTCGTTTTTGTAGTGTTGAAAAGCTATTACCTTTAGAAAAACAGCAATAAATTAACACTTATCCGCGACCAGCAACTTAGATACATTAAATACTAACCGTAAGCACATTGTTGAAATACCGAACTTTCGCCCGAACCGGGTTAGGGCGGTTTCTGAAATCACGCATACATCCCCCCAATTGTTGACTTGATCCGTCCCTGCAAAGAGATTGTATAATATTGTATAGTATTGTGAAGACGTGTATAATATTTCATATCATTTCACAGTATTCGGTAGTATTCTGTTGTATTAACTAGTACTGTATAGCAATGCATAGTTTTTTGTAGTATTGCATAGTATTATATACTATTTCGTCGAATTGTAAAATATAATATAGAATTGTATAGTATTCTTTATTATTGTATAGAATTATATAACACTGTTTAATTTTTATAGTATTACATAGCATTGTATAGTATTTTATAGTATTGTATAGTATAATTGTGAAGTAGTGTTTAGTTCTGAAATGTAGCATTGCCCAGTATTCTATAGTATTCTGTAGTATTAATTAGAATTGCATAGCATTGCACTGTATAGTATTATATAACATTGTGTGGTTCTTATAGTATCATTAAGTCAGGTATAATATTGCATAGCATTGTGTAGTATTGTATAGTATTGTATAGTCTTGTATAGTGGTATATCATGATTTGGAATAACAAGTATAAGGAGTTTTTTTTGCTAAATTCAAAATCCTAAAAATAAACTTTTGTGATGTCATCATTGTTATGACGTCACCAGTTACGCCAAAGGCACACTGTCGCCATCCTCATTGGTTTTTTGTGAGTTGAATTTTCATGTACAGCAAAAACCGCGCGAGCATGACGCATCATTCTGTTTTGGTAGCCCCATTTATTATTGTTTTGTTTTGCTATTGTTTTGGTTAACCAATAAAAAGCGCGATGATGTGCCTTTAGAGACAATCTGTCCCCTATTGTGCTCCACTTTTATTTCCACTTTATTGAAATTCGCGCACTGTTGAGCATAATGAATTGTTAAGCCAGAGACAACTTTGGTTCAAGCACTTTTGACATGGGAAATAAAACGCCTGTGTTCCCGTTTTAGTGAAGCTGTGGTTAGAATAAATTTTGTTCCTTCCTGCGACAAATTTGTCAAGTTTGGTTTGTGCGACAGATATTTTAACAGCGACAGGAAACCCTGGTGTGACGTCATCAAAACGATTAACGATTAACGATCTTGCCATAGAGTTCTAAACTGTGACGTCATCAAAAACCTTTTCTTATAATTTTTGAATTTTAACCACATAGCGTAAAAGATCACCATGAAATACTTTCAAATACGCAAAATTGGCCAAACATGTCTAAAATCGGTTGAGATATGGCAAATGAAAGATTTGAGGTTTGCTAACGAATCATTGTTATTTTCGCTCTGATCATAAAGTTATGAACAGAGACCAAATTACAGAGGTTTGATGGGGATAGAGCCAGTACACATGCGCCAACTCGTAACACACTTGCCTTTCGTGACGTCATCATTTTAGAACTCTATTTCCGATAGCTTTTTTGTCGCACTTTCAAACATCGTTAATTACCGCAGCAAAATCTAGTAAAGTTATCCGCTAAAGGAATTGAGTCATGATAAAATGGATTGGGTATACCCAAAGTGCCAAAATCCGCTGATTCATGATTTTCATGACTGCGATGCTATTGGTTGACCTGGAACTGGTCACATGAACTCACCTAGTACTGATTGACAAAACAGTTTCCATAAATGGCAAGATGTCAACAACGGATGCAAATATCACATGAAACAGCAGCGGTCACGCCGAAACCAAATGACCCCCTATAGAGAAGGCCTATTCACCACGACTCAATGCCTTCAAGGCGGGAAAACCCATTTATCATATTAGCCAATCATTGAGAGGACAGACTGTCATTAAGATAGAAGAAAGCTTTATTGAGATCTACATACTTGAAATGATCGTATGACTTTGTTCCGTCGTTCAGCATTACCATCACGTATGGATTGTTGTTCTGAAAGAAAGAGTGGCAAAATATCTGAACCTTTGGCATTGTTAAAAAATAAAACTTTGTTCTGAAAGAACTACAGCTACACTCTTTTTTTTATAAGAACAATTTTATAAGAACACGAGCCTCAAAACTGGTCAAAAGTTAAGAACAAATTAAGAACAAGCTGAGGCTGAGCTTCTGCAAAATGCAATTTTGAACAACGTTTTTTCTCAAAATCGAGGATTTTAGCGATGTGTGGGTGCTTTTTCGGTGAATATTCAAATTTGTCAGCAAATTAAGGCTGTCTCACTCACTTTGTTGGCAAATGAGGCCTTTTCACCACCTTAGAGCGAAGAAGCTAGCAATAGCACTGCTTACACCCTCTTAATTTAAGAACAAATTAAGAACAATCCAGCCTCAGATTTTCGAAAAAATTAAGAACCGTCAGCCTGAACTTAAATTTACTGGTTCTTATAAAAAAAGAGTGTATGTTGCCAAAGTGAAACCTAAAAACAACCGCCCGCCATATGTGTCCACCGGGTAAATTGTTTGTACACCACAATTGTACAGCGTAATGCTTAGAATCACCAGCTACACAGGGACTATTTTGTCTCAATATATATTGTGTTTTTTTCTGCCTGGGTGCAAGTTTGGTCGTGCTCAAAAGAATTAATGCGAAGTTGTGTCATGATCAAGGACCCCGGAAGCGGGGGGAGGACTACGGGGGCTTTAGCTCCCCCAATAATTTTCAAAACGTACTTAAAACCATACAAAAATTGCCCTGATCTTAGTTTTTTAAAATGTTTAGCCACCCCCCTAAAACGTTGTTTTTGCCCCCTCAATCTGTAATATGCTCCGCAGTGCCTGGTCATGATAGACAGTTGCGTGCCAAAAGATCTCTGAGTGGGGGTGCGGGTTTTAGCAGAGAAAATGAAAATGTACCGACAGGTCATGATCAAAAACTTTTAAGTGTTTGAAAATTCCTATCAAAACCTGGCATGCTTAACTTCGTTGGTAGTGTCTTTAGCCCTAATCTGTACAAAAGCGAATAACTCTGAGGCAGAGGTGTAGTGTTATCAAAATAACAAGGGAGGCTCTTGCGAAATCGCTACGAAAAACAATAGGAAAAGTATAAATTGGCTTCTTCTGGGCATAACACCCTTGGTCAGCACTACAACCCTGCTCTGAGGTGTCAGACGAAAAAGCTTGTATTTAAAGTATTTTTTTTGCCTTTTTTCCAAGCCATTTTGAAGTCAGGGTAGAAAATCACTACTGAAGTAGAATTCAGAGAAAGGAGGGGGGAATGTAGATTGGTCCAGGGGTGAAAATGCAAGGTCTTTTGAAAACATGGCATTTTAAGAACTATGGAAGATCTTAGGCAAAATTTGCAAACTTTTAATTTTCGTTATGCCCAAAAGTCTTTTAAGAATAAGATCTTTGGTCTTTCAAGGTTTGAGAATAAACTTCCAAGTATAAGAAATGGAGCATCGTTTATCAATAAATCATGAAAAAAGCTCACGAAGATTTGTTAAGTTAAGGTTTGAGATGCTGCAAAAACTTCTTTTTCTAGTACCCTAATCTGTGGCCAGAACAAAAGCTTTCTGTCTGAGCAAAACACGTTTTAGTAGAGCAAAACTCATTTGTAATAACAAAGTTATTTCAAAGGTAAAAACCGGTTCATTACCAAAAGGATTCGTAACTAATGATTGGTATTTGCTAGAATATTTTATAAGGACATATTGGCCAGCCTTTAGATTCCTCAAAGCGATGTAAAACTAATTTTATAACAAGTTTTTGGGGAACCTTTATTGGTCTATGCTGTTATAAGGTGAATCCTAGCATAAGGTAAGATAATTTTTGGGTTTGTTTGTACGCAGGCATAACCATGTACGCAAGAAATATATGGAAGATTTCGTAAAATCTAAAGGTCCTGTCCATCATATGTTTTTATGGTGAAAACTGTCATGAATTTTCTATGACTTTGTTGGCAGGGATGACAATAGAGTAACAAAGTGATGACGTCATAAAAATATATTTTTAGAATTTCTGAATTTTGATCCCAGAACTTGAAATAGCATCATAAAATACCTCTAAATAAGCAAAATCAGTTAAAAAATAATGAATTGGCTGAGATATGGCCACTTGGGCACAAGCTCTTGCCCCATCAAACCTCTGTAATTTGGTCTTGGTTCATAACTTTATGAACCAGGCCAGAATAACAGCAATCCGTTAGCAAAGTCTTTCATTGGCAGTATCTCGCCAAATTTAGAATATAATTTTGCACAATGAGAGGTATTTTATGCTGTTCTTTCAGATTATGTGGCCAAATTTAAGAGATTCTAAAAATAGATTTTTTATGACGTCATACTTCGGTACTCTATAAAGATCCTGGCCAAACAAATAAACAATTGTATGAGAGTGGCCTAAAGATATAAGGATTCTAAAGGTTTATAAACAAAAATAACACGATACCTCTCCATCATTGTCATAGGAGTCAAAGAAAAGGCCCATTCCCTTCCAATTATCAGATGCACCAAAAACTGGCCCAGAAGATCCAGTTTCTTCTGTATACCAGACTGCCTATAATTGGGACAAAAACTTTCACATAACAGAAATTAAAGCAAGTTATAAAAACAAAACTCAATATCATTGAATAAAATAAGATAATAGTCAAATAAGAGACGTGTCCCCCTAGCCCCCCCCCCCCCCCTACCATGATGCCGCTACTGGATTTCATGGTTTGATAACAACAAAATGGAGCAGTATTGTTTGGCAACTCATTATTTCAAGTGAGCAGTGTTCCCAAGACGTTTCAACGATGAAGTGATTTGTAAACAACTTGGCTTAATAACCGTGTTTTGTCTTTGAAGCAATTGAAGCAATTCCTTGCAGAATTACATGCAAAAGCAATTCCTATTATCGGTGTAACTATCATTGAATGTAAAAAGAGTGTGTGCGAGAGTATTTTAAGTTTTCTTGCGAAACAATCAGCAGTTTGAAATAAAACTAGGAATTTACGTGAAATTATACTAGGAAAAATAAATTAATTTATTAAGGGTGTTCAAAGCATAGCCTGTTATCAAGTCAAAACCGGAAACATCCTTAATAAATTTGTTAATTTCTCCTAGTACAATTTTACTTAAATTCCTAGTAATGGTCTTTTATATTGTACATCAAAAATTTTTGCACTGATGAAGCCCCACATGCTGGGGTGAAATATTAGCCTTCACTGATTTATGTGTATTTATTGCTGTTTATTCTCGGCGTATTGCGGTGTTTCTTATTTGCTACATTTTTATCAACTTTTTGCAGCAAGAACTCCTTGGAGCCCTTCAAGCAGCCTGCTACAGTGACCTTTTCTTTATTCACACATTAAAGGAATACCTTTGAAAAACTTTACTTACCAACCCATCACCACCAACTCGGCCCCTGCCAGTAACTTTGAAAAAGACTTCAATTTCCCAGAATTCATTAGTGTTTTTGCTCTTTGCCCAGACAGAGCCTAAATGAAATATTGAATTCTAATTATAAAGAGTTCTAATTGATAAATGTTACTAGCAATAAGAAAGATGTATAAATACATTGCAACTAAACGAACTGTTTGTTGCTAAGTGCTCAACTGTCAATTAACAATCCTACCTATAACATTCGTGACATTCTGGATATCAGACTTCTAACCATGCTTAGAGGCGAAATCAGTGCTTTGAATGGGCATAGATTCAAACATAACTTTGCCTGTTTAAGTCCAATGTGTGTCTGTGGCACTGGTAAAGAGAACAATGAGCATTTTCTCCTGCATTGGCCTCTGTACAGCATGAAGCGCCAGTTTGACCAGCTCTCAGGTATTGATGGATTCAATGTTGCCAATGTAAATATGAAAGACCGTTGTCATGTAATCTTGTTTGGAGATCAGAATTTGGGTACAGTTGCAAACAGAATGATATTAGAAGCAACAATTTTCTTCATTAAGGCCTCGGCAAGGTTAAATTAATGCCGAAATACAGCAGCAGCACCCCTTTCTTTCCTTTCTCTAATTTTAATTTTCCTTAATTTCTCTTTCTTTTTTCTAAGATGGTGTAATTTGTTGTTGAATTGTATGTGGCATTCATGGTGAGGACTCTGTGACCTTGTGTCTTTCCTCGCCATGAGTATCACAGCTTAATATAATTGTAATTTTAGTAGTTTTAGTTGTTCTTAATTGATATAAACTGTTTGTTGCCAAGTGTTTCATAGCAAACAAATCATACCAGCTCAAATTTGTCTGGCTCCACTGTTTTTCAATACATTAGTAGTAGTTATAGGGGTGACAAGGCACAGGGTGGATAATCAGAAAACATCTGGCAGGTCCTTGTTCTTTACAATTCTTACTTCTTTCTTAAGTGTCTGGCCTCTTCTGGCTGCACAGTGCCTGGGGGCATTGCCCTCCATGGACCCCTAAAACCATATCTGTCTATCCTCCCTTTATAAAAAGATACATAAAAAATACAGAATTAAAAATCACCTTTTTGATCTTTCAGAGATGGAGTAATTCTTACTTGCTCATCACCAGCGATGGCGCCTGCAAGAAATAGAAAATCCATGATCAACAATTCAAAATAAAAGAAGCATATAAATACATCAAATCACTTTTTACAACTGGCTTTTCATTTGTCTTACTAGAATTTTTTTTTGGCAAAACCAGTGATTAAGACAAGTTTTTTACCTAACCAGAATTTTTGTCAATATTTTTCAAAAAATAACCCATAGCCAACTTCATTTGGACAAAATATTTCCTTTAGCTGATCTCTGTACCTGGCTATAAATTTGCCTATTTTCTAATTTATCTTCCAAGCTAGTCTTTAGAAATCATAGAGATACGGAATTAATCTACTAAACTTTCAATCTTTATCTATCATTGTAGGCTGTGTAATTTTTTAAATCAGAATTTTAACTTTAATATATTATTTTTTATAGATTAAGTTTTCAATAGACTGTATCTAAATTGTGTTCCCAATTGGCAGAAATGCTCAATCTGACATTGCAATAAAGAAATTATCATGATAATTCTTATGAAAAAAGAGTGTATGCTATGTCAAATATTTCAATAGTGGTTGAAAAAACAGATGGGCGACAGCAATTTTATTTTCATTTATAATTGAGATTATTTTGAAATGATTGAATAATAAATACTTAAACTGAAATTCTGAGATTATTGCAGGTGTTTTCCCTCGCAGGGAGTTTTAAAATAAATTTCTGATGTTTCAAAATCTACCTATGACAGGTTCTACCAACAATTGTATTGCCCTGTTCAAAAGTACATGCATTATATAAAAATATCGTTTACTTCTTGACAATAGTCCCAAACCTTGAAAAAACACCCCTCAGTCATGGTCCCCTGACTTTTTTAGAAAATATGACAAAATGAAGGAAAGAGATCTAAAATCATCCTCCGCTTCACCTAATGAAATTATTGGGGGCAAAGGGGCAAACAACAAATGACTTAATTTAGGCCAAAACAATTAATGTTGACTTTGGGTCGAGCTACGAGAATAACTTGAAAAATATAATGGGACGAAGAGTAAGTGCCTGCATTATTTATCCAGTGGCCTATAATGTTTCATTGCGGGAATCTTTTTCGCTGGATAATAGAGTAAATTAAAGATCCCAAAACAACAAAGATTTATAAGGTAAGTCTACTTACTTCCATAATGTTTCCAAAATGGTATATTTCCTTGCTTGTTAACTAAGTGTGGCCCTTTAAAACTAAGTTTGTATTCAAATCTGACATGGCGCTTGCCAACTTCAGCATTGACAAATGCAAGTAACCCAAGAATTAAAAAAATCATCTTCGCACCGATATTCCCTAAACAGCCAGACATTCTAAAGGTACCTATGTTCACGTTGAACTACAACTCTAACCGGAAATGCAAGCAGCATTGATTTCATTGGTTAAAAACGTTCTCTTTTAGACGAATCAATATCGAGACATTGTTCTTATCCTATTGTTTAATGAGCAGCATTGAAGAATCTATTGTTTTAAGACCCGCGGGTTGCTGCGTGTACAACGCGGTGACCTAATGCAACGTCACATAAATGTGCTATATGAATTTTGATCCTCCATGTTAGTGTCGGTAATTTATAAATGTTTAATCAGCTTGATTGGCAAAACAGGTTGAAATAAAGCGATCTTTGATTCTCGACACGTGGTAAAGAATATTTTGCAGGTATGCTCTGTCACCGAGTAACGAGATCTCATTGGAATATACTGAGAGGGGGGTGGCTAGGGTGGGCTGTGGGGGAGACCCCATGGACAAAATATCATTGCAAAAGTAGTCATGTTTTTGCCTGAAAATCTACAACATCTACCAATATATATTTTTTTACAAAATTTCCAATAGTTGCTTGGCGAGGAAAGTTATTTTTGAAGACAATTAGCCTTTGCGAGCGTGGCAAATTGACCAGGCGATGATCCAAACAATGGCAATAGACTTCTACGGAATAAACAAATTAATTTCAGACCGTCTGATAATGCATTATGGGATGCTTGCGTAGCGCAATGGCACTTGTTAGCCATAAGTCTTTAAGGTATTTTCTCCTGGAAAGATTGGTACCTGAAAAAGAATGCCAGTACCATGGATACAGGCACCGCGGAGCAGGGGGGGCTGGGGGGATCTTTAGCCCCTCACATTTTGCAAAAAATGCCCAATATGTAGTACTAAACTACCAGTAAAGCCTCTTTTTATAAGGTTTTAGCCCCCACTTTTTATACCCCCCCCCCCACTTTTCTCAACGCTCCGCGGTGCCTGGGATAGGTGTCCTTTTTTAGAAGTGACATTTGTAAAAAGTTGGAAAATGCCCCCTTTTTGTGCTAAAGCGAGGCATCCCTTTCGAATTTGAAACTTTTGACGTCCCTGATGTCCAAATCGTCTTTTTAGATTGTTCCAAAGTTTTTATCCTAAGATGCAAAAATTTTTAAAAGCGAACAAAGTTGTCAAAATAGATTAAAAATAGATTTAAGTGTGTTGATGAGTTTTCTGTGGAAAAGGTTAAAATTTTTGTAACCACGCCCTCTAGATTACCTAATATAGTTTCAGAGTATTTCATGATACCATTTCTCCTCAATCACCATGGGACGAGATTAAGTGCACAGGGATAATGAGGTAAGATAGACTTTATCCTGGGATAATGAGGTAAGATAGACTTTACCCCGCGATAACGAGTTTAAGACAAACAGTCACTGATCTATAAAAAGACTGGATCGAGCTTCTAATGTGACCCGAGTGTCACCATCCGAGAAAAGGGCCCCAAAACAGCCCATGCGAGGAGACGGCCTTCTCTGTCACCCCTAGCAATGTTTTCAGCTAGCTGCTCTGGCCTTGTTCTTTTTCAGCAATCATACACACAGCATTGCAGCTCTCGCGTATCCATATCGTTGAAGTATTGGTTTTGAAGAATGGCTTCCCGCTTATGTTTGGGGCCCTCTTCCTTTTGATAATGAACGGGCTTCAAACTTTGGTGTTTCAAGACAATGGGAAGCTCGATCCAGTCTTTTTAAAGATTAGCTATCCCTGGGATAAGGAGTGATTATCAATATTACCCTGGGATAATGGTAGAAGATAAACTGTACCCTGCAAATGAAAATGTTCTAAAACCTTTTGACATTTGTTCACTTTCTTGAAAATGAAATTCATTAATTCATGAGGCCCACCTAGACGCCTGTTTACAGCCCCTTCCCAAAGGCCCTGTCCATATTTGCATTCAAATAATGACTCGAATGTTCGAATTTATGTTTATGACTGATCTTTGCAACAACAAACAATTAATGTAGGGATTGAAACATTTTTATTTATCTATTTATCCGTATAATAAATGTCACGAACAAACAAAACGAAAACATAACAACCCGATTTCTTTGAGTTAAGATCAATAAATAAATATTGCACCAAACTTTCTCCTGATTCTTTTCTTTTACATTTTCTATTGTTTTAGAAAAACTCTTTTTTTCAAAATGGTTACCAAGCCCTCCCCCCCCCCCTTCTTTGGAACGCCTAAATCATGCGTTAAAGCGCAAGAATTCACTATGTTGTATATAAGGTCCGCTATCGATGCAAACTGGCAGCTTACTGGTACTTAGACCCCGTTTACACTGTCCCGTGCAAGTTTGGAACCGTGACAAAACTGTTGCGGTTCGCCCTTGCGTTTACACTAGCACTGTGGAACCGTGACGATTTTGCTCTGCTATCCGGAACAGTTTTGACCCTGCTTTGAAAGCGAACGAATTTTGTACCGTCACGGTTCCGTTTTTGAACGGGACAGTGTAAACACCTATCCGAGACGATTTTGTCACGGATTCACAAAGAGGTCTTTTATATGGCTGTTTCAGGTAATCGAGGCTTTGATTGTGGCGTAACTACGTTCTCAAATTCTGAAGAAAAGGAAATTCTGAAGAAAAGACGACCACAGAAAAGGCTTGTAGTGTTTCCAAGTCCAAACCTTGATTGGACTTTGCAGTTTTGTAGTCTAAAATAACACTGAAAATTAAAGCCACCTTGTCTTTCGTCCAAGTAAAGTTTTAATCGGCCTTCCGCTCCATTTTAACTCACAATAAAAATTCGATTGTTGACTTCAGCGGCAAAAAAGGCCGTGGTTGACTAAATACAGCTTCTTATAAACAATGTTCTACCATTAAATTAAGGTCGTACCGGTACAGTGTAAACGGAACGGCTAAACGGAACAATTTGGAACCGCGACAGTGTAAACACTTGCGAACCGTAACGGTACAAAATTGTCCCGGGACAGTGTAAACGGGGTCTTAGAAAACAAAATGAAAATGAAGCTTGATTTGAACAAACACGGGTGGAAATTCGGACGTTTCCAGTATTAGGCCACACAAAACCTTGCATATAGCACAGAAAAGCAGAATAAAGATTTAAGTCTCAGCCTCATAAAAAATCTTTGAGATACGTGTTGCTTTTAATGTTAATCGAAAAGGATTGTCAAATAATGAGACAAATGTATTTTTACATATCGAAATCACGAATTAAGAAACGCTACCTATGAATCAAAACTTTGCGTCTTGTGCGACATTTCTTGATTCTGATTAACAGAGTCATTTGTAGAAATGACGTCACGTTGTTCATTATTGTCCCCAGGCTCCCTTTTTGTCTTCGAATCTCCTTCGCAGAGGCCTTCATCATCGTCATCAATCTCCATGTCGACGCAAGCCAAAGACCTGTCGTTATCTTTGTCGATTTCCCCTTTCGTTGCATCAGAGTCTAAAATCAATATGAATCAATTAAATTCACACATATATCATTTATCATTCACACATTCATTCATTCATAAATTCATTCAATCATTGATTAATTAATTAATTCATTCATTTATTCATTAATTCATTCATTAATTCATTCATTTATTCAATCATTAATTAATTAATTAATTAATTAATTCATTCATTTATTCATTTATTCATTCATTCATTCATTCATTCACACATTCATTCACACATTCATTCATTCATTCATTCAGTCATTCACTCATTCTTTCATTCGCTTATTTATTCATTCAATCATTTAAACCATTTCAAAAATTTAAACCATTTTAAAAATTTGAAGTGTGTAGCCCTTTATCAGTGCTGATTTCAACAAATACAAAATTGACTGACTAGAAACAAGAAATAAATTATATTAGTAAAAATCAAAATTTGAAACATCAAGTAAATAAGCCTAAAATACACTAGAAATCCCTGTACAAAGATAAGTTATTATATATTAAATGTATTAAAGCAAATGCATTCATTTTCTGGCAGTAAATTTCAATACTTTTAATCCTCAAACTGCCCCCCCCATCGAAAAAGCCGCTCCCACTGCTACCATAAATCTCGAATTGGCCCCCTTTCGATTTGTTGATTTTTGCTATCTGAGGTTGCCTTTGATGTTTCATTGAATTACAACAAAAATTCATACTTTTGGTGTCTTCTTAATGTCTACTATAATTTTATAAGCCCCTCCTTTTATAAGCCCCCTCGAATAGCCCCCCATCCAAAAATATCAACAACAAAAAATAATGCCGTAGGGGGCTAATTCGAGGAACCTGGGGCAAGCGCAAAGTAAATTGGCCAATAATAAGCAAGTAAAGATGTTTAATGTTGGTCAGCTGAGTCAAAAGGAATCATCTATGTGAGGTTAATTCAACTTGATTCTTTTTTATGCGAAGAAAGCAGATAATTTGACAATGATACTATAGGAACGTATTTTGTGTAACCCTTTGCGATATTACAAAAAAACAACCCAAAAAAACAACCCAGTGTGAAGAGCTAAACCACTACAGCCTCTATTTAAGGACGGCTTCTATTCCGCAAAAATAAGCGCTTAATGAAAAAGTATGAGAATTAATTAAACGCCTGGGCCTAAATGAGTCATTGACATTTCCGCTGTGGAAGGAGCCTGTTTAAAGTATTAATTAAACGCCTGGGCCTAAATGAGTCATTGACATTTCCGCTGTGGAAGGAGCCTGTTTAAAGTATTAATTAAACGCCTGGGCCTAAATGAGTCATTGACATTTCCGCTGTGGAAGGAGCCTGTTTAAAGTATTAATTAAATGCCTGGGCCTAAATGAGTCATTGACATTTCCGCTGTGGAAGGAGCCTGTTTAAAGTATGCAATGGTAGGCGGGGGGCATCAATTATGGGGCACAATTCCACATTAAATACTCTTAGACTCACCGTTAACATTTTCGCTTTCATTGTTTGTTGTTTTATCTTTAATTTCTTCATTATCGACTTCAAGTTTAGTGTCAGCTGTAAAATTAGAGACATCTTTGGCGTCTTCTTCGCAATGTCCGTTGTTTTGCTCCTTCTTGGTGTCACCAATATTCGAGCTTGTTATTTCCTCATTTTGAATCTTTCACAAAAAAAGGCAAGAATCAAATTATTTTTTCGGTTGTAGATCATTTTTAAGGATATTATCACTTGACAAAATATTTTCTTTGGCAGTCATTTCAATAAGAAATAAGAAAACATTGTCACTTTCCTGTTTGAATCATTTACTGTTTCATTATTATCATTCATAAAAAATCTTGCAGATGGTCCATCAAACGTCTCCTCCTCTGCGAAAATACTTCCGTGACGTCATATCAATGTTCTGCGATGAAAGTGCAAAGGTTAAAGACAAAGTCAAAGGTCAATGGCCTTTGACATTTCATAACATACCTCAGTTTTCTTTTCAGACTCTTCACACAGTAATTTTTCTTCAACAACAGTTTCGTTTACTGATGCCTCTACTCTTTGCACTGGTGTAATGCCGGTTTTTGGTGGTAGTGCTTGCAAGATGGCATTCGTTGGTGGTTTCAACAACTGTGTCGTCATGTCTAGAAGTAAACGACCATTGATAGAAGATCATCCTTTCGTGAAATTGAGCAGGTGCGATTACAGTGCGATTACAGTGCGATTACAGTGCGATTACAGAGGCTTCTTTGTTGGTTGACAGTATTTTATGAAAATCTTTAAGATAGTGAGTGGTTCTCAACAGATAAAGATTCTAAAAATAGACTTTGTGACGTCACACTTCGGCGCTCTATTGACCAAAAAACGTGTCAATTAAATTTGGACTAACAAACTATTGGAGGAGCAAAGATAATGCACAAATAACAATTCTGAGTTCCTAATGACATCATGACGTCATACCTGACCCAGCAAGCACAAATTTGCTTTTCAAATGACTGTATAATGTTGCTGCTTTCAATGAAACCTTTTGATTTCCTTTGTAGCAACGAACCTTAAAAGAAATATAACTGGATAAATATCCCTGCATAAGCTGGCAGACCTCGCTACAATACGTCTGCAATACGTACTACATCTTTTTCAAACGAATATGGGAAGAGGTCAGAGGTCAGAGGTCAGAGGTCATGGGAAATTTCAGGGTCAAAGGCTCTTAGGTTCTTATCTATGATAATTGAACAGACGGAAACTTGTTTAAAATCAAAACAACACAATCGTCACGATAGGTAATACTTTGAGATCTCCACAATAATAAATAGTAAAAGTTGTAATGCTGGCATAAGTGGCAAGTCATAAAGATTGAAATGGAACGAGTTCCCTATTCAAAAACAGTAATGAAACATGAAATGAGATCTGAGACGAGGCACAAAACGAGGCACAAAACGAGGCACAAAACGGGGCACAAAACGAGGCACAAAACGAGACACAAAATAAGACACAAAAGGAGACACAAAATAAAACACAAAAACGAGGCAAGGCACGAGAAGCACATATGTGTTCGGCCATACTCCCTAATTGGAAAGTTCACTTAGAATTTAAAACATGGTTAAGAGCCGTACCTTCTTTAACGTCTGCACAATGTTTCGGCTGTGTTTAATTATTTCAGGTGTGATGGGAAGCTCAGATATCTCTTGAATGATCTTCAAACATTTTGTTGGATCCTTGAGAAGGCAAAGTGAAACATCAACGTCTAGTTATATACGTAATATAGTAAACACCGTTTTATAAAGCAATATAAACACAGAACTGTTTTATAACTACTGTAGCACTTTTGCAAACACTGTTTTGTTACCGAAACACTGTTTTGGCGAACATGGACGAGCATGGTTGTTCCACGTTAACATTTAAATTTCTAATCTTAAATTCAAAATCTCTCATTACTGGCCGTAGTTTCCTATTGGTTTACCATAGCTATCAATTTATAAACTATTGCTTCCCATTGATCTACTTTCCTATCAGTTTACCTTAGTTTTTTATCTGTTTACCGTAGTAGCCCATTGGTCTACTGTAGTAACATATTGGGTTACCGTAATAACCAATTGGTTGCCCAGAGTAACCAATTTTTACTGTGGTTTCCCATTGGTTTACTGTAGTTACCCATTGGTTTTCTGTAGTTACCCATTGGTTTTCTGTAGTTACCCATTGGTTTTCTGTAATTACCCATTGGCCTACTGTAGTTACCCATTGGTTTTCTGTAGTTACCCATTGGTTTACTGTAGTTACCCATTGGCCTACTGTAGTTACCCATTGGTTTTCTGTAGTTACCCATTGGCCTACTGTAGTTACCCATTGGCCTACTGTAGTTACCCATTGGTTTTCTGTAGTTACCCATTGGTTTTCTGTAGTTACCCATTGGTTTTCTGTAGTTACCCATTGGTTTACTGTAGTTACCCATTGGTTTTCTGTAGTTACCCATTGGCCTACTGTAGTTACCCATTGGCCTATTGTAGTTACCCATTGGTTTTCTGTAGTTACCCATTGGTTTTCTGTAGTTACCCATTGGTTTTCTGTAGTTACCAATTAGCCTACTGTAGTTACCCATTGGTTTACTGTGGCTGTTTCCCATTGGTTTTGCTTATGTTTCCCAATGGTTAACTTTAGTTACCTTTATTTACGATTTACCAATAAGAAACTAGGTATTTTGGTAAGAAAATAATGTTTACTGCCATATTGGCAGTCCTCAAAAGACCAGAAATAAGCTTTGCAGACTGGAGGGTAATTTTCGTTTTAAGTGAAAAATTCATAACTCTGAGGTTTCCAAATATGGATGCCTTAATGGGAATTATAGGAGCACATAGGTTCAATGTACATCAGAATTAACGGCAAAAATTAGAAAATTCTGATCAGTAAGAGGAGGTTGAAGGTCAGGGGTCAAGGGTTACAGGGTAAAGGTTAAAGAAAATGGTTGGGTGATTGGTGATGATTGCGTGAAACTTTAAGATTGAAAGCTTGATTTTTGAGTTAAAAATTTGAGCCACTAAATTAGAGGCTGGATGCCACACAAGGTTAAAAACGACGTGGGTTTCAGTGAGAGGTTGTAGATGAGTAATTCGAGGTTAAAGTTAAAATGTCTGGCTCTGAGGTCTCATAAATGTTTTTAGATGTCTAAAGACCTAGATTTTGATGACAGAACCAAATATGTAAGATCAAAAGTTTGAAGCAATGAGATATATAGTAGGGTCATAGGTTTGAAATTGTAGGTTAAAGTTCAAAAGGTTAAAGGAATGGAGGATGGAATAGATGGAAACATATACTTAAGCTATTTTCAACCGAAATAATGTCATGTCAAATGATGATAGCATGGAGGAGGGAAGTTCGTATCGATCTGCTTATAATACACTATGATGGGGATCATAATGGTTTCAATTATCAACAGAGAGACTTACTGGGTTTGCAAGGGACAAGGACAGCTTCAGCCTGTCATTGAGCTCTTCAAGCCTCTCTTGGGTGCTGAGTTCTGTAAGGAAACATGAATTCGAGGTTAACACTGCATTGAAAATGTTTACTTATTAGGCAATGAAAGTTTCGTGTTAACCGGTCTGTCATAAAGTGCTCATAGAACAGCTGGACGGCAACGAATAACAGGGCAAGCGTCAGTTGGAAAAGAAATAAGACGAATCGGCACCACCTGCATGGAGGCAAACTGCTAGTGCAGAGCTGGGCAAACTGCAAGGGTTTGTGTGCCCGACTTGGCGTAAGCTGAAAATGGAAGAAGAAGAGGAAAGAAAAGAAGAAGAAGAAAAAGAGGAAAAAGAATAAGGAGAAGAACAATAAGAAGAAGAGGGAGAAAGAAGGAGAAGAAGAAGAAGAAGTGAAAGAATAAGATAAAGAAGAAGAAGAAGGCGTAGAAGAAGAAGAGAAAAGAGGAAGAAAAAGAAGAAGAAGAAAAGAGGAAGAAGAAGAAAAAGAAGAGGAAGAAAATGAAGAAGAAGAAGGAGAACAAGAGGAAAAAGAGGAAGAAAGAAGGAGAAAAAGAAGAAGGAGAAGTGAAAGAATAAGATAAAGGAGAAGAAGAAGGATTAGAAGAAGAAGGAGAAAAAAGAAAGAAAAAGACGAAAAGAAAAGGAGAAGAAAAAAAGAGGAAGAAGAAGAAGGAGTAGAAGAAAGGAAAGAAGGAGAAGAATAATAGAAAGATAAAGTACTCTGTGCCATTTAGGCAGCCCAATGTTTGTGATTTAAGTAAAAGGATCTTAAAATGAAAAATCTATATTGGTTGAGTTTATCTCAAGATACACAATAATGGATGCTGACATAAAACCACGGGTTGATAAAGTGATGAACTGATCAATTAGAATTGCGCCATAAATAAAAGAGGGTTTCTAGAGCTCGGGTTGAAACTCAACTCGGCATGACAAAGTGTCGCAAGCTTCTAAAAAGCAAGCCTTTTTTCTGCTTTAACGGTTAAAATTAATAAAAAATCTTTAAGAAATAGCTTTATATTTATGGTTTAATGAGATCAAATGCACTTTCAACATTAAAATTTATTGTTATATTTATATTTTAACAAGTTTAATATATTTGTTTATATTTCTAGTGTCGTGGCTTAATTTCGTATTTGATTTGGTTTCATGTTAAAACTAGTCAAAATGGGATTCAATTTAAAATGGCGATATCATAAGCCTGTGTTCACGTCATAAAAGTCTGAGATGGGATTTAACAATAAATATCTTGATAAATTAAACACTTGATAACAACGGAACTTCATGCAAAGGAAAATAAGATAGTTTGAAAATTGATTTCGAAATACTTCTTCTTCAAAACAAAACAGCCTATCAGTTCCGTCACGTCAAAGAATGCATTCAATCAGAAAAAGAGCAAAACAACGAACAACATTCCACGTTGCTATGCAACTGCTCCAAGACAATTTATTTTATGGAGCAATGTTGAAGCGTAGGGTCACTGTGTGAACAGGAGTGAATCCGATACGAAATGAATCCAGTGTCGTGTGAACTGAGCTTAATATTTGTATTGGATTGGGTCAGTGAATCCGATATGAAATGAATCCGGTATCATGTGAACTGAGCTTTATATTTGTATCGGATTGGGTCAGTGAATCCGATATGAAATGAATCCGGTATTGTGTGAACAGGGCCTAAATTGACTGATCATTTAAGCATTTAAATTACTAAAAACGTTTATGTATGTTATTGAATTTTATTGATTAAATATTTCTTCATTTCAGAACATATTATATTACTCTTATCAATTTTAATTTAAATTGTCATTTAATTGACGAAATGGATAGATAAATGGCGTGAAATTTAGGACAATTTGAAATGAAACAGGATGTCAAGATAGTGTGACCATATGACAAATCAAATAATATTCCAACAAAATTGAGAGTCCCATCTTGGCTTTCACTTCAAGCTTTGCAGTTTTTAATTGACACTCCATCGCATGACCTATGGCCCTAGATTTCATGACCTGATGAATTATGACCTTAAATACTGAGGAAACTATGGCTTATGACCCGTGATACTAAGGACCTGTGACCTATGACCTTAATGCTATAGCAACTATGGTCTTTGACCTTAACTACAGGGGACCTGATGACAAATGATCTGTAGTGATTCAATTTAGGCTATTTTATACAATCAATCACTGCTGTTCTGCATACCTACGTAATTATATATTCATCATTTTCCATGCTAATTACATTACATTTTAACCCAATCCATCACACTATTGTTAGCCACTAAACACATCCTTTCCTTTGCATGTCACTTTATAAAGTTTGCCAGTTTTTAAATCAATATGTACTCTTTTAAATAATAATAATAATAGTAATAATTAGTCAGTAGAAATCACGTTACACACTGCACAGACAAGTTCTCTCTGGCTCCGTGTCCTCTGCATGTTAAATAAGATCGCACTGGTTGAAAACAGCACGTTTCTCGTTAAAAGAACATCCTAGTCAACCATCAATCGATGTTACGATGAACACTAAAGACCTTTAATACTGAGAAGACAAAGGCTTGTGACCTTAAATACTTATGAGCCGATGATCCAAAACCTTTAGTTCTGTGAAGGCTACTGCCTTTGGCATGCAAGGCAATTGATAGATACTTTAGTGGCTTAAGCCATTTCCCCATCAATATTAGCCAATCAATAAGAGTATAAGTGGCGTAACGCTCACTGATTGGCCAATTGCTGATTGACAAATGGCTAAAGTCACTATAGAATCTGATGACTGCCTTAAAAGAGTGAGGAGCTAGTAACCTTTGACCTTTTCAACTGGGGTTACTTTGGCCTATGAACTTAAATTCTCGTCACTGACCTTACTCTGATATCAATATCAACGTATGTATTGATGATAAATACCTCTTGATTTTCGCGGC
This sequence comes from Rhopilema esculentum, assembly GCF_057945365.1. Lineage (NCBI taxonomy): Eukaryota > Metazoa > Cnidaria > Scyphozoa > Rhizostomeae > Rhizostomatidae > Rhopilema > Rhopilema esculentum. Next base: position 1,977,359 of record NC_142815.1, on the reverse strand, counting down.
ATACCCTGTTGTTGTAGATTGACATCGTCATCTTCTTTGTGCCCGTTCGTCTCGTTGGTTGTGGCTACTTCATCTCCTGCAGATTTATGGCATCTAACGTCACTCATTTACTCAAAGCGTCGCTTATAAAAAGTTAGGCTAGCTCTCTTGTAATCCCTTAATTTCCATGATCTTCGGGGAGCTAGATACATCATCACAACGGAAAATAAACATCCATCTGGAAATTACTGTTGCATAGGGTGGACATTGGTCCTAAGGTGGGATGGACTTAAAACTCCAGTTCAAATACAAACCGTAGCTCGACCTTAAAGCATATGTGCGGTTTTGAAGCCAATTGGTTGAAAGACAGGTCGGACTTAAAAGCTGTCAATCATATTTGAAATGGCTCACCGGTCAAAGATACATTCCAATATATAAGATAATCTCTTAAATATCAAGAAATTCTCACACAACCTAGTAACTGCATATTAGCAATATATTGCATTTTCTCTGATTTTCTAATCTAAATATGAAAAAAATCTAATGTTGATGTGAATATGTCTTCCTTCATTATCTTCTCTTTCACCATATTTCTTTCTCTCCCCGTTCCCATCACCCAGCTCTTTTGTTTTTCTTCCGTAACCCCCCCCCCCTCGACATTTATTCTACTTTCCATTTCTCGCCATCTATCCTCATCCTCCCCTCTCAAAACTCTACACAGTCCCAAAATGTTGAAATCATACATTCATCTGTTAATGTTAGACTGTAATTTGATACCGTTTATGCATGACAGCATATTTGATAATTACAAAAAAATAAAATTTAGGCTTTTTAGCCAATGAAAGGGAACACTTTAATGTCAAATTTGAAAATATTCTGAAAATTAAATAAAGAATTTGAAAATTTACAAAAGACCATTTAGAAATTTAAGGTTTTAAGATTCTTATGACGAGGTTAGGAGTTCTTTGATTGGCTGTGCAAAAGATCATCTTGACGGGTCAGAGGTCATTTGAATAGGTCAGATGTCATTTTGGAGGTCAAAAGTGCAATCGAATTGAAATGAAATGGAGATGAGATTCTGGTACAAATAACAGCGGAAGCCAAATGAAAGAATCCCTTAGACCTCGGTACTATACAAGTTATTTTTAAACGGAGTTTTACTCTTTAGGTTTTCAAGAGAGGTCAAGGGCCAAATTCCATGAATGGATATCGACCTGCTTCGTGTTTTAATCTCATTAAATTGCTTTATTGTTTAGTGTTTATGTAAAGTAGTGGCATAATATTCATTAGCATCATGATAAGACATTTATTTGCAAACTTTATTTTTGACCAATTTATGACTTTTGTTTAAGATGTTTTACGGTGTGACGGGTTATGACCTTTTGGATACATGACCTTAAGGCAACTGCCGCTAAGCATGCCGGTTGCGCAAGAGGCTTTGAGTACATTTGATGATGTTGTGTGAAATTAATGATGAACAATTTTGAGATTCTTATGACGTATATGAGGTTATACACATGACTAACAATAGTCTAATATTTATGATTTACAAGTTCACAGAAAACGAAACCAGGACTAGATGTATAGTTTGGATGGGACACAGAGGGGAGGGAAATTTCGGCAGAGGAATTACCAAATACAGACTGTTCTCTAGCAACCAAACTTTTTCCTGATTGTATTTGTAAACTTTCTGACAGCAATACACATCACTTGAATTCCTGATTAAAAAGGCGAATCCTACCTTGTAATTCTTGCACTCATGGAATCCTAAACGGATTTAGCCGCATAATTATCGTGATCATAGAATCCTAAACGAATCTTACCTTCTGATTCTTCCACACATAGAATCCTTAACGGATACAACCGTGTAATTATTGTGCTCATAGAATCTCAAATGAATCCAGCCTTATAATTCTTCCACACATGAAGTGTAAACGAATCCAACCTTGTGATTCTTGCACTCATAGATTCGTAAACTAATCTAATATGGTAATTCTTGTGACCATAGAATCGAAAACAAATCCAACCTTGTGGTTCTTATGATCATAGTATCGTAAACGAATCTAGCCTTGTGATTCTTGCGACAATAGAAGTGTAAGCAAATCTTACTTCGAATCTAACCTTGTGATTCTTGCGATTATAGAAGTGTAAGCAAATCTTACTACGAATCTAACCTTGTGATTCTTGCGATTATAGAAGTGTAAGCAAATCTTACTACGAATCTAACCTTGTTATTCTTGCGATTATAGAAGTGTAAGCAAATGTTACTTTGTGATTCTTTTGATTATAGAATCCTAAACGAATCTAACCTTGTGATTCTTTCGAGCATAGAAGTGTAAACGAATCTAACATTGCGATTTTTGTGTTCATAGCATCGTAAATGAATCTAACCTTGTGATTCTTTTGAGCGGAGAAGCGTCAATGAATTTAACCTTGTGATTCTTGCAACCATAAAAGCGCAAGCAAATCTTACTTTGCGATTCTTGTGATTATAGAATCCTAAACGAACCTTACCTTGTGATTCTTCCACTCATAGAATCCTAAAAGAATCCAGCCCTATGATTCTTGCACTCATAGAGCCGTAAATTAGTCTAAAATGGTAATTCTTGTGATCATAGAATCCTAAACGAATCTAACCTTGTGATTCAAGACTCATAGAACCGTAAATGAATCCAAACTTGCGATTCCTGTGATCATAGAATCAGTAAAGAATCTAACTTGGTTGTTTTTGCCTTCATCAAATCAAAAGGAATTCTAACCTTGTGATTCCTGTGATCATAGAATCATTAAAGAATCTAACTTGGTTGTTTTGCCTTCATCAAATCAAAAGGAATTCTAACCTTGCGATTCCTGTGATCATAAAATCATTAAAAAATCTAACTTTGTGGTTTTTGCCTTTATCAAATCAAAAGGAATTCTAACCTTGTGATTCCTACGATCATAGAATCATTAAAAAATCTAACTTTGTGGTTTTTGCCTTCATCAAATCAAAAGGAATTCTAACCTTGTGGTTTCTGTGATCATAGAATCATTAAAGAATCTAACTTGGTTGTTTTTGCCTTCATCAAATCAAAAGGAATTCTAACCTTGTGGTTTCTGTGATCATAGAATCATTAAAGAATCTAACTTGGTTGTTTTTGCCTTCATCAAATCAAAAGGAATTCTAACCTTGCGATTCCTGTGATCATAGAATCATTAAAGAATCTAACTTTGTTGTTTTTGCCTTCATCAAATCAAAAGGAATTCTAACCTTGTGATTCCTATGATCATAAAATCATTAAAAATTCTAACTTTGTGGTTTTTGCCTTCATCAAATCAAAAGGAATTCTAACCTTGTGATTCCTGTGATCATAGAATCATTAAAGAATCTAACTTTGTGGCTTTTGCCTTCATCAAATCAAAAGGAATTCTAACCTTGTGATTCCTGTGATCATAGAATCATTAAAGAATCTAACTTTGTGGCTTTTGCCTTCATCAAATCAAAAGGAATTCTAACCTTGTGATTCCTGTGATCATAGAATCATTAAAGAGTCTAACTTTGTGGTTTTTGCCTTCATCAAATCAAAAGGAATTCTAACCTTGTGATTCCTGCGATCATAGAATCATTAAAGAATCTAACTTTGTTGTTTTTGCCTTCATCAAATCAAAAGGAATTCTAACCTTGTGATTCCTGCGATCATAGAGTCATTAAAGAATCTAACTTTGTGGTTTTTGCCTTCATCAAATCAAAAGGAATTCTAACCTTGTGATTCCTGCGATCATAGAATCATTAAAGAATCTAACTTTGTTGTTTTTGCCTTCATCAAATCAAAAGGAATTCTAACCTTGTGATTCCTGTGATCATAGAATCATTAAAGAATCTAACTTTGTGGTTTTTGCCTTCATCAAATCAAAAGGAATTCTAACCTTGTGATTCCTGTGCCAATCGCTCATATGCGAGTCTTGCTTCTTCTTCGCGTCTAAGTTTGTCAACTTCTTCCATTCTTTCACGTTCTTCTTTCTCTTCCGCTTTTTCCCTGGCTTTTTCCTCCTTCTTTCTCTGCTTCTTGTCCTGTCTATGTGACACAGTACAAAAATAAAAACTTTTGATCGTAATTGAAAAATAACAACGAAATTTGTCATATACATGTCAAGAATAGCCAATGGGGTTCTAAAGTGTGACGTCACCAAAAACCTATTTTTAGAATGTTCTGAATTTTAACCACATAAAATAAAAGATCACCATGAAATACTATCAAATATGCAAAATTGGCCAAATATGTCTAAAATCGGTTGAGATATGGCTAATTAGAGATTTGAAGTTTGCTAACGAATCACTGTTATTTTGGCTCTGTTCATAAAGTTATGAACAGAGACCAAATTACCGAGGTTTGATGGGGAGAGAACCAACGCACATGTGGCCATATATCTGTCATTTCGTAACACATTTGACTGATTTTGCATATTTAGAGGTATTTCATGATGCTCTTTCAGGATTATGGATCCAAATTCAAAAATTATAAAAATTTATTTTTGTGACGTCATCACTTTAGAACTGTAAAGGGATGAAGGATGCGCCTGATTGGCCCAAGCTTATCCAATCAGTGATCGGTAAACACGTAGGCAATAAAATACTCTAACAAGACCTTGCGGATGCGCAGACTTCAACACTGAATCGGTTCTCTGGAATAGTCTCAAAAGAGAAACAAAATTCGCATCCTCCCTGAAGATTTTTAAAAAAACTTTAAATGAGATAATAGCCTTTATTCCATTTTTCCTTTTTTTCTTATTTCATATAATACCATAACGTAATGTAAATTAGGCATTTTAAACTTCTCATTTCTACTTTACTGCTTTCGTATTAAAATTTTATTTAAACACATCAGTTTGAAAAACATAAGAATGAAACTTAGCCAGAATTAACATTGAAAAATGAATGGATGAATGAGTGAATGAATGAATGAATGAATTAATTAATTAATGAATTAATGAATGAAGGAATGAATGAATGAACGAATGAATGAATGAGCGGATGAATGGATGAATGGATGAATGAAGGAATGAATGGATGAATGGATGAATGAATGAATGAATGAATGAATGAATGCATGAATGAAGGAATGAATGGATGAATAAATGAACGAATTGGTTATCAACGAGATATTTTATTCCCTTTGTACCGGTTCACACATGTGATGTGATGATAGATGGTTTTTAAGTCGAGTTCTAAGTTCAAAGAATTTGTGACTCTAGATGTTTTTGTGAAAACGGCGGTGAAGAAACAAATTATTTGGAATCATACTTGAGCTTTTCGATTGAAACTCTCCAGAAAATACTCTTCATCTATGTAGACAGAGAGAGTTCGTTTTCACCTTAGGACTCCATTGATAACATTGATAATAGGCAAATGGCACTGATTGGACTACCTCAACAGTCATGTGCTCACGTTTCTGATTGGCCTATTTCGCTCCACAACTGGGTATATATTTTTCCTAGCTTGGAGTTTTGAATCTATGTTCTGACGTTTTATACTCTGAGGAGTGTCAGATGAATAGCATAAGTACGATTCAAAATGTTTGCTTTTTTCAAAACCATCTAAAAATGCTGTACCACAAAAAATGTTTTGTATGCATTTTATGAAAACCTTTCTGGAGCTTTTTTCCATTTTCAAAAAACACCATCATAAACTACCTTTGTTTTCCCATCTTCTCCTCTTTACTTTTCCGCCTTTCTTCTTTCCTTCTTTCTTTCTCTTCTTGTTTCTTTTTCTTTTCCATTTCTTTCTGTTTTTCCTTTTCGTGTTTTTCTTCAAGAATTTTTTTCAACTTTTCTTGCAAAACTTTTTTTTGATCTTCAGCTTCTTTTAAATCTTTTTCATCCATAACTTCTTTCTCTTCGTCGTCCTGGAAAATTGAAGTTTAAAACATTATTTAAAAACATACTTCTGCTAAGAAAAAGCATTATGACATAATACGGCAATGAAAAAGAAGGATATCACAAAGAATAGTTGAAAATGTCAATCAAAAAGAAAAATGACTACAAAAACAAGCAAGGCAATAAAAAAGACATCAAACAGGAAATGTCAATCAAAACAAAGAATCACTACAAAAACATGTCAATCAAAACAAAGAATCACTACAAAAACATGTCAATCAAAAAAAATGACTACAAAAACATGTCAATCAAAAGAAGAATGACTACAAAAACAAGCAAGGCAATCAAAAAAGACATCAAACAGGAAATGTCAATCAACAAGAAGAATGACTACAAAAACATGTCAATCAAAATGAGAGATCATATTGGAAATGCCAATCAAAAAACCACTGCAACAAAAACATGTCAATCAAAAACAAGAATGACTACAAAAGTATGCCAATCAAAGAAGCAAGGCGGTCAGAAAAGTCCATTGGAAATATGGCAGTTAGTTGAATCCAGAAAATGCTTCTGAAAACCCAACTTTTAACACAACAGCCTTGCATTGCAATACATACCTAGCGTATTTTGTTAAAGTAAATACTTTATCACTTTAAGGCAATATGTCCCATCAGTCACCCGACAAGAGTCAAAAATACGCTTTGCGGGCGTTGATGATCGAGAAAATGTCGAGAACTAGCCTTTCGTTGCTGATTGGATATGTAACAATAGGCCTATTGTTTATTCCAACCAATGGGAATTCAAACAGCAAGAGAAATGCGCCAGGACATAGTACCTTTAAAGGCTCTTGCGCAAGCGGCCTATTTAGCGGCAGCTGTCTTAAGAAATTGATATGCAGTACGAAATTAGGCCAGTTTTGAATATAAAGTCGCAAGGCATGCTGGTTGTGCAAGAGCCTCTAACCAAATAAGTACATGTAAACAATTACCACCTCACTTAGCTCTTCTTTAACTGTCGTCTTTTTTCTCTTTGGCGTTTTCTCCGTCGATTTCCTTTGATTCCCTTTCGATTTTCTTTCTCCAGCAGAAGATACTTTCTTCTTTTTTGGCGCTGGCTGCCGATAAAAAAACAATCAATCATGTTACCCGACAGGAAAGAAAATTTTTTGGTGGTACAAAACTTTTAAATGGCTTTGAAAAAAGGAAACATTTAGTAAACTAAAGCTTTTCGTCTGACACTCTTCAGAATTTAAAACGTCAGAACATAGATCGAAAACTCTACGCTAGGAAATATATATACCCAGTTGTGGATCGAAATAGGAAAGAAAATGTTGAAAGATTAGAAACTTTGGCAGTAAGAGATAAGACTTCCCCTAGCCTATCAAACTTTTAGGCCCAAGGTACATTGCACTAAGCCTACTGGCTTTCATTTCGACGATCTGTTTTTAGAGTTTTTGACTTTTGACAACATAACATAAAAGAACACAATGAAATACTTCTAAGCATGCAAAATCAGTTAAATTTGTTAAATATTGGATAAGATGTTGACAGATATCGTGAATTGAAATATCCCAATGGATTACTGTTATTTCGGCTTGGTTCATAAAGTTATGAACAGAGACCAAATTGCAATACTTGGATGATGAAAAAGCCCAGCCTATTTGTAATACATTTAAAAACAATCTGTTACGACGTTGATTGATTATAAGAACAAAGGGATTTTTCATTGTTTCCAGTCCCTCTTTAATTTATCGCATTGTAAAAAATATGGCGGAGCGCTGGAATCGTGTTTAGGCTATTGTTCCAGCTATTGTTCTCGTTAACCAATCCGCAACGAGACAGATTGCCTTTAACTGATTTTGCACATTCAGAAGTACTCCGTGGTGCTTCTTAAGCCAATTGGAACAAAATTAAAAAATTCTCAAAATAGATCTTCGTGTCATCAGATTTGAAGGTCGGTGGCAAAAATGGGAAACTGTTTCCGGCTGATGCACCAGGCCGCAAACCGACTGTCTCCGGGAGAAGAATGGAAAGTAGAAATCGGAAAGGAAAAACTAGCCAAGAAAAGAAAGAAAGAAACAGGAGAGGAGTGGGTTGGTGGAGAGCTTGAAAATGTGTCCAGATGCGGTCAAATATTAGGGGGGGGGGCAAACTTACTGTTTTAATAGGATGACGTCACATTTTCCCATTGTTTTAGAACAAAAACCATTAACCTCCAAAGTATTGAGGGGGGGGGGTGAACGCCCCCTCGCCCTACAGGTGTCCACCACTGTATTATGTGTCTCATTAAGCTTGCAGAATGAGAGGGCACTAGCTCGGTGGGCATTGTGTAACCCCATGGGGAAATTAAGGGATAGTAGGAAGAACTATTGTTTGGAGGACAATAGGAAGTCAAGTCACGTGTGGTACTTTTACTAGTAGATTAAATCTGTTGAAACAAGTTTTAACAACATTCTAAGACAAACCTCTTCTGAATCCGAGGACTGGTCGCTTGCAGAAATCTACAAAACCAAAATGATATATAAAACTCTGGTATCTTGGCCAACGCAAAATTTTGTCACAAAACAAATCCCCCGTAACCCCAAACCAAAGGGGACTTTCGTGCCAAAAGAGATAACCAAAATAGACAAGACCGAGTAGTTTATACAAATGATAACTGCGATGAGGAGGTAAACCAAACAGCTACTCTCGAGTATTGAATAAATTTGGAGAGGAGGGTAATTTGAGGGGGTCGGAAATGGTTTGGTATGATAATAATCGGGGGAGGGGTGAAACAAGAAAAGGGGAGGAATATTGTCAATATCCGTTTTTCATTGTTACATACCTATCTTTTCTTATAAGTTTTTTTATAACTTGTGAGATAATATATTATAATTCATGCATTCTACCACACCACTAAGCAACTCCTATAAGCAACTACTTACCCCGAGGTCATGTGCCGAAGAGGTTTATCAAAAGGCCTGTCAATGGTCGACGGGAGAAAGGACTGGGCACCACCCTATTCCCAGGACTCGATCGTTTTAACACCGCCTATACGGCATCAAACATTTTCTGACAGGCCTGTAAACAGCAACTTTTATATCTAAAAATAATTTTTATATATTAAACAAAGTCGATATCAATCGATATAAACTCACTTCCTTATTGTCGTTCTTCACATCAATATGCAGCTTCTCCTCGTCACTCTCTGAGTCTTCTTCGTCAGAAGATTCTCGCACTATCGCCGCGGAAAGTCTCTTCTTCTTTTTTAAACGCCTCTGCAAAGAAGAAAACATTTGTATGTTAGGATATTTAGAATCTTACCGGAGTAATTGATCAATCAAAAAAGAGAAAGCAAGAAGTTGTTCTATCGGCCTATCAAGCATGTCAGTCAAACAAAAAGCTGTGATTTGATTGGTGAAAACAAAAATGTCAACAAAGAACTGTCAATCAAATAACAAGGTGTCGACCAAAATAAACGGTCAGTTAAACAATAAGCTGTGTTCTGATTGGCTAAAACAAACATGTCAATAGGCAATTGTCAATCAAATAACAAAGTGTCAAAGATAAATTATCGACCAAGAAAAACGGTCAATCAAACAATAAGCTGTGTTCTGATTGGCTAAAACAAACATGTCAACAGGCAATTGTCAATCAACTAATAAGTTGTCATTTGATTGTTTGAGTCAAACTGACAATCAAACAAGAGCCTGTCACCGATATGTCAATCAACTGCCAATCAAATTATAAGTTGTGGATCAGCTGATGCTTGTCAATTATGGAGAAACGATTCTAGCAATTTAATTAAGATTATGATTAACCATTTTTTGTCCCACCTTGGCCTGCCTGTCCTCTCTTCGGACTTCTTTGGTCTGGTTTTTAGATTTGGTGTCTTTCTCCTTCACAGGCTATGAATAGGTGAGAATATTTCGGTCAGGAATACAGCAATGTCTAGAAGTTGGAACAGTTCAAATTCAAATGATAAAAGTATTGGATGTTGCAAACGAGATAAGAAAACATACTCCCTGCCATCTGGGCAAAGATGGTTCAGAATAGACTAGATCAGGGTTGTCAGATAGAATTAATCAAAGAAGACAAGACGGATGACCAACTCAGGCCAATTTTCGCATCAAAATGCCAAATGAAAAATTTGCAAAAATAAACTTTCAAGCTTTGCCATTCCCACGCAAGAACCTTTTAAATTAATTTTCCAAACTCAAACAAGAAACTGAGAAACTTCTGCCTTTAAAAAATATTTTTCACTAATCATTAGGTTAGATAAAATATTGATATTTTAGTCCGAACTGTGTAGTGTTGTTCTTTCAATTTATATTTGTTTGTTCTTTAGAGTGTTAAAGTTTATACAAAGCAAAAGGATGTCCTCAAAACTCAGCTGAAGATGGCCAAAAAGCCAAATTTAATTAAGAGGTATTTTCCACGCATTGCCATTTGACTTTGAATATGGCCAAAATTGGAGAATTTGTCCTGAAAAGGGCCAACCTTGGACTAGATGACAAAACTAGGCCTAAAAACAAGGTCAAATCATAGAAGCATTTTTTACTTATTACAAGCTTATAGTAATTTTACTCTCAGTTATAAACGGGATCTTTGTATTCAACAAACACCTATATTGCATCAATACAAGAGTTACAAAGCACACATGGGTCAAAAGATAGACAGCTAGTCAACCACATCAGCTATTTAAGGTTACTGATTGGTCAGGCTACAACCAATCAGACGCGACTTATTTTCTTTCGGCTGAATTTGAACAAAAAATACGGCAAACAAAGGATTGCCAGTTACATAACAAATTGATTTCTGACTTAAAGGGGCTGGGTCACGTGTAAGGCTGCGGGACAAAGTTGTTGTGCCAAATTTAAGAGGCATTTTCCAGGCCATTTGACTTTGAATATGGCCAAAATTGGAGAATTTGGCCAATCTGGCAATTTGGACTAGATAACAAAACTGGGCTTAAAAACAAGGAAAAAATCATATACCGTAAATCCTCAAATTAGCCCCCTAGGGGCTTATTTATTTTTGATATTTTTGAATGGGGGTTTATTCGAGGGGGGCTTATACGAGGGGGGGGCTTATAAAAATATTGTAGACATTAAGAATACATTATTAATTACCTCGTTTATTTTAATAGAAATTTCTTTATAAGCATTTAATTAATTACTACCAGAAGTATGAATTTGTTGTCGTAATTCAATAAAACGCCATAGGCAACCTCAGATGGCAACAATCAACAAATCAAAGGGTCTAATTTGAGAATTTACGGTAGCAGTGGGGGCTTATTCGAGGGGGGGGGGACAAAGTTGTTGTGCTGATGCTTGTGGATGTGGTGAATCCACCACAGGAACTGAAGTGAGATTTGGTAGGACAGAGAATCGCAGCACATTGTGAAGATTTTATCGTCATTTGCTTGTTACTAAAAAAATATTTTGTCATTGCCAAAGCCTTAAAGATTGATTCTATACGTATATTTCAACACCATTCCTTTGATCAGTCCACGAAAAAAGGCGGTTTGTACTGCTGCAGAAACACAAGAAGTGAAAATCCTAACACGCTGTTTGGCCGAAGAGATAGAATAGAGACGTCTGTCTGTGGAAGCCCAGATTTACGAATAGTAAACATTGCTGAAAGCGAATTGTTTAAGAATGATTCAGACTTAGCAGCACCACTGCAAGCATCAAGATTTTAAGGCCTGCTATTATGTCATCAGACACTTTGCTTTGAATATTTGTAAACAAAACCCCTCTTACACGTGACCCAGTCACTTTAGAATGACAAATAGTGTACATACTTTCGTATCATCTTTATCTTTTGACCTGCGATTTTTCTTCTTTTTCTCGATTTCTTCTTTCTCATTCTTCTTCTTCTTGTTTTTCTTCTCTTTTTTCTTCTCTTCCTTTTCTTGATCAACTTCCTCACTTTCAGCTTTGTCCTCGTCTTCAGCTGCCTCGTTTTGACTTTGCTCCTTAGCCTCGTTTTCCTCTTCAGCCTCGTTATCCTCCCCAGCCTCGTTATCCTCCTCTTCCTCTTCCTCCTCTGCTGGGGTATGCCTCACAGTCGGGTTCTCTATAACCTCAACAAGTGCTTCGGCAAAGCCTCTGTTTTTCTTTGAAGTTAAAAAGTATTTGGATTTGTGTTCTTCAAAGGGAAACAAATCGTCTGCTTTAACAAACCCGCTAGAGAAACAAAATGCAAACAAAAAGTAAAACGAGCCCTTGAGTAAAAACAATAACCAGGCCTCTCTGGAAAAAAGACCCCTGGTGGTCTTTTTGCATAGGCTGTTTAGCCCTGGCAGAATAAATTGTTTATCTATTTGTATTTGAGTATGCACAAAGAAAAAATTACATTACCTTGTCTACTTTTAAACATCCTTTATCTTAAGAAGACAATTTTGTGTGTATTACTGCTCCTTAAAATGACAAAAAAGATATCTAGATTTTTTGCAAAATGCTAAAGTTTTGTGTAGGAACACATACTTATTGAGTAGGATGCAATGAAACTCATCTTGATTCAAGAATAAAGAGCAATACAATATTATTTAAAGGGTAATATTGTGGTAATAGGAAATAGGAAGAATAAAGGGTAATAGGAAGATAAAGTTGATTTGAATAAAAAATAAAGCTGAAATACACGTCTTTTCTATAAGAAATGAAGGTCGACGTTGAGGATTCAATGTTTTTGACGGTATAGGAAATTCTAATGCTCATTCTTTCTTAAGAGTTTCTTAATTAGAAAAAAGCACAGAAGAGTGAAAACACATCAAACTGAAATATATCAGACTGTCACCATCTAAAGTATTTACGTCAGATATATAATTTCAAAAAGTAAGCAGAAATTTTTTAAGCAAATAACAGTAACAGGGAGATCAGAAGGCATGATGAATGGTCATATGTTTTACGATTGGACCAATCATAACTGCTTGCTCTCACCTAGTTGAAGAGTCCAAGAAATAAAACAAACTCTTTCGGTTTTTGTTCTGAGAAATGATGTCTTTAAATTTTTTTCCAATTGCCCAGAGTCATTTCTTATAACGCGTTTCTTTCAAAAACTGCCCTTGCAGAAAAGCCCTTGCAAAATTTTTTTGCGTTAGGTTTGCGCAAGCACGGGCTATAGTCCATGTCTTGGGGAAAGGCCTGACAATAACACACTCAAACAATCTCTTGGTGGTACAAAACTTTAAAATGGCTTTGAAAAAAAGCAAACATTTGAGTATACTAAAGCCTTTCCACTCACACTGTCTAACACTCCTCAGAGTATAAAACGTCAGAACATAGAATGGTTTTCTCATCAGAACTCCATGCTTGAAAATATATACATATACCCAGTTGGGTATACATATCTCCTAGCTTAGTGAGTGTCAGACAAAAACCTTTAGTATACTCAAATGTTTGCTTTTTTCAATGCCATTGATAACACATTCCTCTGATCATTTAGTAAGGTACCTAAATATCAAAAATCTACATCTCAATTCTGTTACCTTAGATTTTCTCCTAAGTCTGACTGATTTTCAATTCCATCAGATTTTTCTACCATATCCAAGTCAAAAGAATTTCTAACAACAAGGTTGCCACTTAACTAGGATTCTGTTCCTCGTGAAAAGAGATTCAATTTGTTTCCAACATATACTTACACTTCATGGGTTCCAAAAAAGAATATTAAGTATTTTCTTTGTGGAACTTTTTGCCCAGGTTGTGGTTCGTCTATCTACAAGATAAAATTGAAAAATGTGTATTTATGAATAAAACCATTGTATGAGTTGATAAAATCTTTCTTTTGTTATTAAGCTGCCCTCACAAGTTGTTATCATTAAATAGCCACACAAAATGGAATTCATAATAACATCACACATAACAGATGAAAGGATTTAGGACTTCTTGTAACTATAGAACTAATTTCTGGAGGATAAGGACCACGATAAGGAGGATAAAGGTTTCTTATTTGTAGGACATGCCCATTCTCAGGGCAAAGATATTGCTTCAAAACTTTTCTATTTTCATTTGCTTTCCACTAGCCTGGTTTAAAATAAAAACGGGTTAAAATGTATCTGTTTTGGAAGGGACTCAATGGAAATGACAGTATACTTTGGAAAGACAAGACTCCTGGAAGCAAAGCAAGCTGAACCCATTTTATATTAGCTTAAAATATATTTCAGAATATTTCTTGCAGTCATTTTCTTGCAATTGGTGGAAATGTTTTACTATTTTCAGGCATATTTTGGTTACATCTGATTTATTCCATTCTTAAAATGGTATTTGGATGTCATGTTATCTTTTGGTCTCATTAACTTTTTTTTCAACACAAATATGGCAGCATGCTACCAGAGAATGATTATTCCTAATATAAATTTAATCAAATGAGGAGTAAAATGTCCACATTCCCTCTTGTTAACTTCCCCCAGAACTCGCTAACATCCCCTAGAAAGTGGAGACCTTTGAAGCTTTCTCCCCCGTCATTTAAAGTCAGCATATATTAAACAATATCAAAACAAAGTTTTTGAAGACTGGTCTTTGAAAGCACTGCACCCCAGACTGGTAACTTTGTTTCTTGTGTGGAAAAGTTTACTGTGAAAATTTGAGACTGCATGCCTGAAATCATACATTCTTGGTTATTTTTGTTGTTCATAATGTTAAATGTTATAATCTAGGGGTTTTGCATGATCAGTATGGTAAAGCATGCAGATGTATGTATGGGCAATATTTTGCAGGCCCCCAACAAAGTTTCCAGTCTGGGTAGCAACCCCTTAGACAAATATATTTAGATACAGATTAAATTAATGTTTTAGATTTTATCTGTAAATAAACTCTTGCATTGCAGTTTTGGTATTGAAATACATTTAGTTATATTTTGTCAATGAAGCTGAACTGAACGGTGGGTGTACAATAAGTCGTTGATTGTAATAATTGGCAATTCATGATTCCACGAGACAAAAAACGAATTTTGCATATGCTTCTTATCAGAAAGGAAATAAGTGGACTGTTATAAACACAACAAGAGATAACATCCTTAAGTTTAAAAGAGATTCGTGGAAAATGTAACATTTAAATTTTTGGTTAAAAAAGAACGACGTGAACTGGCGTGCGTTGAATCGAACTGTGTCACCAAATAACAAGAAGATCAAAATGTGTTACAGCTTAAAAATAACTTGCATACCCTTGCAGGCCAGTGAGGGTAGCCTTTAATCTTTGCCCAGACGAGGTCCCCAATCTTAAATGCCTTTGAAGCAGCCATCTTCAAACTCGACGCATGTGAATTCACTGCTTCCTCAAAACAACAATGGGCCTAATTCCAAAAAAAGATCGTCATTGTATCGCTATGCCCTGCTTTCTCATCAGCGTTACAGAGTTGTTTCCCGGATGGAGAAGGTACAAGCGTGTTTTGGGAAGCTCTTTCAGTACCTGCTACGTCTTTATCTACCGGTTTTTCTTTGTGTGAATAAATAAAAATGGCGGACGTTTGATTCAAACTCAGACCTCTTTCTCAGAAATCGAGGTAGAAACATTCCTCCGCAGTTACAATTTCTGGGGTTGCAAAAAACTGTCGTCCTCTGACACTCTTCAACGCTTTTTTTTATCAAATTTTTGAGTTGTTAAAATTCAAGAATAGATTAAGAATAGCTAAAATTTCATAGATATCTTCAACTTATCTGGATATTTTGAGCAAACAAGAAATAAACGTGACTTTCTGGCAAAAAGTTTGAGGTAAATTCTCAAGCTAGACAGGCACCGTGAAGCAGGGGAGCTGGGGGCTTTAGCCTCCACTTTTTGCAAAAAAAGCAAAATATTAAGAAGTCTATCACTAGTAAAGCCTTTTATTATTCGGTTCCAGCCCCCGCCCCTTTTTAAACCCCCTACTTTTCCCAACGCTCTCAGAGCCTGGTGCTGGAATCTTTCGTTTTTAGACCCCCTACTTTTCTCAGTCGCTCTGCGGTGCCTGGTGCTGGAATCTTTCGTTTCCTATAATTTGTTCGTAATGAAGAAAGACAGCTCAAGCCCGTAGCCAGGCCTGTGGAGTAGGGGTGGCAAATCCCTAGACCTGTTGCAGGCAGACGTTCTAGCAAGTCTTTTTTGAGTTTTGCTTAGCAGCGAAAGTTTTTTCTCTTGCTCCAGGGGTGGAATTTTTTGAATTGCCACCCCATGGCTACGGGCCTGAGTCAGCTGCAACAATTTGATCTTTCTTTTTCAATTCTTGCCAAAATTACACATCTTGTCGAGCGAGAATGATTCAAAAACAGTTTTAGGCCCAAAATCATTTTTTTATGAATTTGAACAGTCTGTGGAAACATAATCATAACGATTACGCCTATAATGTCTAAGAGAAAGTATTAATAATTTTGTTAGTACTCCCAGACATTTAGGACAGGTGCGATGAAATACAACTTGTAAACAAAACAAAGCCCAGAACAGATCCTTGTGGAACCAACCATATTTTCTCTGTTACCCTGTTACCAGCTGCTAAAAATCAATTGACTTTCGTTCTTAACTTCTTCAAACTTAAAAGTCCTCATAGAACTTTTATTTATTGATTTTTGCAATGGCAGCTGGCATGAAACTTATGTTAACGTGAATAAAATTTCTGCTGCGAAAAGTTATGGCTCCAGGGACGATCCTTGTGTCAAACCAGATATGAATCCGAAAACAGGTTGAACAAGTTAACTCAATTGTACTTTTGAATGCTTAATTATAAAAATGTTACTTTCTCATCATAACTATCTTTCTTTACGATGCTATTTCAGTTATATCAATAAAATTGAAATTATTTCTTTAAAATACTTTTAAAAATCATAACACTTCCAAAAACGAATGACGTAGTAATCCCAAACACTTTAGAGTATCTACGATTAAATACTATTTTTAAACAAAACAGGGCCAAGAACACACCCTTGTGAAACATACTTTACAAATTCGAAAATCGAAGAACCTATAAATGGCTTTACAACTTGAAAGCTTTTGTAGAACCTACTTTAATTTCTGGGCAAAAAGAGACAAAATCACAACTAGTATTTTTATCTTTTAAATTTCAGACAACTATTTCATAACTACGATCTATCAATAAAACATCACCAGATGCAGTTCGAGGAAACGTCAACATCTAATATTAAATACATTGCATAAATTAGGTAACTTATTATTTGTGAAGAGTAAATTATTCTAATTAATACCATTTCACTAGAATAAATTATTCGGAGCTTTTTTCGTGTAAAAGCTCTAGCGAAAACACGAATGAAGAGAAGTATGCATCAACATGGTCCACTAACGCCGGATAAATTCAGAAATCTATAATTGTTCTTGTCACTTCAAGGTTTCATCATTCTGATAAATTTTATCATTTCAAAATTCGAATGCACAATGAAATGCTCTGTGAATGTTTCGACCAGGTCACGCCTATGTCAAAGAAAAAGTTCGATGTCATCGCTTGGGTTGAAATAGCTTTGTGTCCTTGAAAACATTGACAAAATAAACACTATTGCAATTGGCTTAATCACACGGCCAGTCTCAGTCGTAGGTTGATGACCGATTTGTTTTGACCAATCGGATTGATTTGATAGTGACTATGCCTGGATCATTGCACAATCTGTTATCTTATTGGCTGTCTGTTCCTTGAATTGACCAATCAGATGCTTATAAGCATTATAAAGTACACAAGTGACTAAACACGACGCAGCTCAAGGCATAGTGGCAGAAGCACCAGGAATGGCCTAGCTAGGGCATTTTCACCCAAGGAAGGACTTCTAGTGTTTTTGTTGAGGTGGAAAATGAAACAATAGCTCTTCAAAAATGCCAAGCAGAGATGCAAAGGAGACTTTAAATGCATGCTTTAAGTTTGAGTAACACTCTTTAGAAAAAAAAGAGAAAATAACGTAAAAACCAAATAGCTTTGTGACATTTTGAATCAAGTTTGATGATAAATGTAGGAGAGTGATCCATCACGCCCTTGTACTCTTCTCAAGTCTACGTGGATGGCATCGTCGACCGCTGACCATGTTAGCATCACTAATCTACGTCACCTACCATTGTTTAAGCTACAACAACAACACCTCACGTGATCACAAACTTAACATACACACGAAAACCAGTCGTGGGAAAAACAAAGCTAGGCGCGATTATACAAACAGAAACAGAGGGCTTTCGGCAATGTTTACCACTTCTGCTCAAGAACTTTGGGCAATGTTTGTAGGGCCAAAAGTAATGCTGTTACACAAGGATCAATGCTTGTGGCAATACTGGCTATTCCTTTTGACTATTCTGTTATCAAAGAGTTTATGATTATGTACAGTGTGTATCAGCGGAGAAACATGTCTCGTTAGAACATAATTGTAACGTTATATTGCTTGAAATCTAAAGAAAACAAGAAAACAATACAAAGGAACCGTCGATAGAATCCTTGTAGAAACTAAGGAACACGACAACGTGCCGAGAATAAACAACAAAGAACACATGTAAATCAAAAGTAGCTAACATTTCGCCCCGGCATACGGGGCTTCATCAGAGCACAAAACAACAACATTTGGGCCTAAGCTTAATTAGACGGATAAAAGAAACGAAGATTGCGAGTTGAAAACTATTTACATCCAGTCATGGTAAAAAGGCGTCCTCGATTTACTTTCGACGTCGTTCTACATGATGAGGTAACTTCACGTGATCAGACATAGGTCCATCAAAAGTATTACAATACGACGAAAATCATGGCTAGGTGTACTTGGGCATACCCCCTAGACTTACTCAAGAAGCCTCTGTTTCGTTACTCTGTTGAAGCGTCCGTCAAGTGAGGCTGTAGCGAAACAGAGGCTTGTAGAGTAAGTCTACCATTTCTATGAAGTCTACAAGCCCCCTACTTTTATCATGACTCAATGCCTTTAACTGTAAAACAATTTTTCTAAGATAACACTCCAAGCTTCAATGACAACAAGAGGCCGATTCACTGATCTCAAAAAAGACTGGATCGAGCTTCTCCAGCCCAGCGTTGATTCCACATTGCAGCGTTCATCTTGAGACCTCGCCGTGTTGTATGAGACTAGAGAGCAATCATGTTGGTTTCAGTTCAACTTGCTTCTTCATAGCAAAATTTAAAGTAATTGTTGAAAGTGACGTTAAGCATTTTTGCCATAGTACTAAGCTGATGTAACAAAGAATTCACTGTTCACTTATTTTCCTAGGCCTGTTGTATCTTAGGATATTTTAGAATTTAATGGTTAATGCACAATTTAAGGCGCAGCTCTGTGTGTGCTCCGTTTTAACAAATGGCAGCTCGAAGCTTTAGGCACGAGAGGTCTCAAGATGGAGAGGCTCGATTAGCTTCATCGTGCTGATGTAGGACAGTAATAAGTTGCTCGATCCAGTCTTTTCTTTCAGATCAGTGGGCCGATTACGCAATGCAATCAGGCCCTGCAAACAAGAAACTCTTATTTTCTACTTAGCCGTGAAATTTTCCAATATCTCGGCCTTTTTTGCTTTGGGCTAAAAGTTGGGCTAAAAGTAAATATAGACCTGGTAACGTAATCTACAATAGAAAGGGCGTGGTACCGATGATGATGTTAATCAACCAGAGGGCTTTGAAAATTACAAATTTTAGCGCAACGCTGTTATTATGCTTTTCATGCTGAACTCAATAAGAAAACTCCTAGAGAAAATATCAAAGCGTTTTTATGGTAACATCTAAGATGGTTTGATGATACAACTGGTCTTTTTTAATATACCGTGAGGAACATAATACTGTTCAGAAGGGTCCACGCCACACATTTTTAAGGTGGAGGGGCCAAGTTCTACAAGTCGAACTTGAATTTAGTGCTTCAAAACAAAACTCTTTGGAAATATTCTTGCTTACCAAAAAAGTGGAGGGGGGGGGCTGACAGCTTAAAAAGTTTCTTATAAACCAAAGATTTTCATAAAATAATAATTCTAGAACTTTCGTCGAGGTTGTTTCCTATTTGCAGGGCCTTACTGTATGTAATACAGAAAACAATAATTAAAACAAAATTATACTACCTTACGTCCAGCCACCTGTGCTGAATTTTGACAAAATTCAAGGCAATTTGACATTTAAGACTGTTTAAACCATATGTGTCAAGTTAAAGGCCCGCGGGTCTTATCCGGTCCGGCGTGTAATTATATCTGACCTGCGGGATCATTTTATATCATCGACACCCCCGGTTCAAAATGTATCATTGGTCCAGTAAACCTGGTGGTACGCAAAATGTCACTGGACGTTCGTGGAAGTTCTAGCAGGGGTAGGTAGATATCGGTACGTTCTTCATGGCAAAAGGGCTTTCTTCTATGATGGAGGGGGGGGGGTCACTTCTATGTTGAAGAGGGGCTTTTGTCTATTGTCTTCTACGGTGACGGGGGGGGGGGCTTTCTTTTATTGCAAGGGGGTATTCTTCTATAATAAGGGGACATTCTTCTATGGCGAAGAGGCTTCTTTTTTGGCAAAGAAGGTTTCTACGATGGCAAGAAGGCTATTCAATAGAAAGGGGGCTCTTTTTAAATTCGAAGAAAGCTTTCCCACCGATGGGAGAGGCTTTGTGATGAGACTTGTCTTCTATGCCATGCTTAATATTTTCACACTACAATTATTAAGGAACAGCGCAAGCATTAAGGAACACAAATTAAATGCTTGCCTTCAAGAATCTCCTCTTGAACGTCACTACTAAATATTGAACGGTCAGCAAACCCAGACAGCAGACAGCCAAGAAATGCGCCTACGCAACTTGCAATTGCAAAATAGTAACTAATACCAAGCTGGCATTGGCCAATCTGGAAAGCACGTGACTCACCGTTAGGACCATGGCACATGCGCGAAATGCGCGCGCTGGTCCAGCCAACTGGATAAGTGATAAGTGCAACTGACAGACAGAGACCTGAAATGGAGAAAATTGAGAGTTATCAGGGTTGGATAATGTACCAAAGGGGGGAGGGGCTAAAGAAGTTGATGACTGGAAGGGGCCGATGAGAACATTTGGGCGGAGGCACCGCAAGAGTGACAGGAGTCTAAGGGGAGAGGACGATAGGTGAATGAGAGAGAGGGGGTCGCTAAGACTGTAAGGAACAGAGATTGGAAAAGATAAGGCGAAGAAGGGACAGGAGGAAGAGGAAATCTAAAACAAAATACGAGTCAGGTCATGGTATGTCATGTCATGTCGTGTCGTGTCGTGTCGTGTCGTGTCGTGTCATGTCATGTCATGTCATGTCATGTCATGTCATGTTAAACCATGTGACGTCATGCGTAATACTGAGTTGGCTCAGTTGGTAAAAAGGCTTGCTCATCATATGAATTGCAAATAAAGTTTAGTTTTAAAGATATAAGTCTACACACAACTTGCCTGCAAAACCTTGCAACACTCCTGCAAGATTTAGCACTGATTTATCCATACAAATTTGCTTGCAGAATGCCATAATCGCAAAGAATGCAGCAATACCAAGCAACACTATTGCAATTCCTAGAAACACGATACAGGCTTGCCATGCCTTAGAGTCAATCTTCATAAAACTTGTTGCATAAATTCCGCAATTTGGTTCTAACTTTTGGCTAACAAGATTGTTTACATGTGTACAACGATTGTAGATTCCCACTGATTGTCGATACGTTGTATTACCGTACAGTTTACTGCGTTCGACCTTTCCTATCAGCCATTTTGGAGTTGCTATGGCAGCAAAAACTAGCATGAGTGTGCCGATTGATATTAGCGTGTACATGAGACTCCGGCAGGTCACCACGATAAACCACATCTTGTCGAGGTTTAGGCCGGTTTTTTACTCATCCAGAATTTCAAATACTGTACTAGACACCACTGGAGAAAACTTTGGCTTTAGCCTAGACGACACTAACTCCGTTCGGTGAGAAAGGCCTAAAAATCCTTGTAATGGTGAAACCAAACTGATATTTACTAAATTTTCCTCCACATTTGCTTTCTTCAATCGGCAAATATACAGCTTTCTTTGGCACTTTTAACAGCCCTCTGTGCCTCAGCAATGAAATATCATCCCGTTCTTCGATATTAATAGACTTCAAATGTGATTCGACGTTTCTTCAAGCGTGATGATTCTTCTGGCGGAGTGTTGAGCTACAAAAAGAGGGCCTATTTTAATTTAACTGTCTACGAAATAAATAAAGATTAAAATTAGCGCCAAAGTAATCTTTAAACAGCAGAAACCGCTATTAAAAGCCTTGTTTGTAAACTGACAACCGCTGGAATATTAACATACGGGATTCAATAGTTTCGGGATGAATACAGTGTTTGTTAGAAAACTGTTTGTGTGGTTATTTTGTGATCGCGGCAGTAGCCCTAGATTGTCAACTGTGATGGCGAACATTTTTGCCGAGTAGAGAGGGGTATGGGTCGGTGACAATTGAGCTATCTGGAGGGCTGGGGAGAGTTAAGGAGGGCTGAGGAGAGTTAAGGAGGGTTGGGTAGAGTAAAGGAGGGCTGAGTGCGGAGAGTTGAGGAGGGCTGAGAAGAGAAAATGAGGGCAGCGGAGAGTTAAGGAGGGCTGAGGAGAGTAAAGGAGGGTTGGGTAGAGTAAAGGAGGGCTGAGGAGAGTTAAGAAGAGCTGAGTGCGGAGAGTAGAGTTAAGGAGGGCTGAGTGAAGAGAGTTGAGGAGGGCTGAGAAGAGAAAAGGAGGGCAGCGGAGAGTTAAGGAGGGCTGAGGAGAGTTGATTCCTATTATCTTGTCAACACTCTGTCACAACCGAAGCTCGATCCAGTCTTTTTTATAGATCAGTGGTTAAATAAGGCTGATGAGAGTTAAGGAGGGAAAAAATGACAGGGACAAGACAATCCGGGGATAGAGTGAAACTTAGTAGGGAAATAACACTGTAATGGCGTGAGAAAATGTAGAAATGAAAGCGGAGGAGCAGCTCAGCGGCGTTTTGGTAAATTCAGAGTGCTATAGATGACAGAAATCCGCCTCCCCAGTTACAAGGGTAAACCTGTCTCCTGGAACAAAAAAGTGACAAAAACGTTTTATTTGGATGGAACACAGTACAGATGAAATTTTCGGCCGAGTTAGTTAGAAGTAAATTAACATTTAAGTCGACTGTTAACACAGGTTTCAATGAAAAACTCATGTTACTAGCAGTTGCTAACTCACGTCAAAAGAAACAATGAAATTGCATGAAATTGATGGACGGAAATGACATAATCAGCAACGCAGTAAATACCCATTTTGGTTATTGTTTATTCAATGTTTTCAACGGTTAGCATAGGTTTCGGACGGGAAACCTAGGTTACTAACAGTTACCTCCTGATATCAAAGTAAATGATTGAGCAAATTCATTGGTTGGAAATGACTCAAAAAATTCACAACCATTGAATGATGATCGCTTTAAGCGTGAAACTTGGAGTAGCAGCTAAGAACCGTCCTGTTCTTTACACCAAATACGTGTACAGCTCTGCCTATACAGAATAGAGCACTTTATGACAGACCGGTAAACTGTAATTTTCATTGGACAATATGCTTTGTACACAAATAGCCTAGTAAAAAGCATGCAAAATGCCTGATGATCGCATTAAGCGTGAAAATTGGAGTAGCAGCTTAGAACCGTTCTGTTCTATACACCAAATACGTGTACAGCTCTGTCTATACAGCATCGGGCACTTTATGACAGAACGTTTAACTGTAAATTTTAAAAATTCCAAATCTATTGAGGATGAACAATGTTTTTAGACATAAACACCTTATTCACTTGACGGTACAGTTGAATAAAACCTGGACTTACCGAGTCATGAATTTACTCCTACAAAACTTCAAGAGAAACAATTTTCACTGTCTGCTCCTACTCGTGTATACGAGGTAGTGAGTTCTTTTAAAAAGATTTACAGCGAAGGTCAATTCTATATCGATGGGAGTGTAATTCATGGAATGGATTCCAAACGAGGTGGGAAACCTGGACCAAGAAAACATGGAATTAACCATCAGGTCAACTTGGAATTAACATATGCGAAGCGTTTTTTTATAGGATTCCGAGAATGCAACTTAGGAAAGGAGGATGGAACTATCAAGAAATTTTAAATGCTGGGAATGTAAAAGGAGATAGTACTGTGTTCCATAAATTACTTGATTGCGAAGAAAAACTTCTGTTCTTTGTCTATACTTTGGGCGTGTACATTTTAGGGGAGTATCTTTCATTTGATGCTACTTGGATTAGCTGATTCTCTAATCTGTCTTCTCGATTCTACAATCTTTCAAATCCGAGCTTCCAGGGCATAGAATCCTTGAACATGATCTCAAATTCCAATGCTCCTTCTATCTAGGTCCAGGATTCCAAGATTCCGTGGAATCGATCGATCGTCCTATATTCAACCTAATATCTTTTTATCAAGATTAAATCATTGCACAGTATCGGCGAATGCAAACACAATAAGGATTAATGTGACATGGGCAAACGAAGCTTGTTCGACTATGTATAATCCTAGTCTAATCCAACGAACTCGTTTGAAGGATTAGCGCAAATACAAATCTAAGAAAAAATAACATGAATTGTTGTTGTGATCTCGATGATAAAAGAGTTGTAGTGCAAGGGTTAGTGACACATGATGTTTAGGCCTGTGAAATGTATATGATTGTTATTAAGCTGTCAAAACTAATTGGATGAAGCCTCGATCTTTTCTAAACCAAGCAGATCGACTAAATGTACCCAGAAATGATAATCTACCGTATTTATGAGTTTAATTGATTAAAAAGCATGTAGAAAGACATGCAGTGGCGTGACGATGGCTGGGGCAGTTGTAACCAACACGTCCAGACGAGATCTTGTTCTAAGGAGGGAGCTCAGGTCCATTTGCCACCCCACACCCCCTTCAAGTCACAGCCTTGTTATTGGTAACCTAATTCTGCTTCAACTCAAGTCTGGAAATGACGGGGTAGGTGGAGAATCTCCCAAATCCTAGTGAATGGGGGGAGGGGGAAGGGGGGTCTGAACCATTATATCAATTATTATAAGATGAATCCACAGTTCAGTTAATGAATTAAGCAAATTGATCTTTTTAAAAGAACCAAGTAAATTTAATTTCAGGCTGGCTGTTCTTAATTTTTTCGAAAATCTGAGGCTGGATTTTGCTTAATTTGTTTTTAAATGAATAAGATGTAAGCAGCGCAATTGCTAGCTTTTCCGCTCTAGGGAGGTGTTCAGACCTCATTTGCTAACAAAGTGAGCGAGGCAGCCCTCATTTGGCACCAAGTTTGAATATTCACCAAAGAGCACCCACACATTGATAAAAATTCTCGATTTTGAGATTAAACGTTGCTTAAAATTGCAGTTTACAGGTCCATTGTTTTCGGGATTGAATTTTTCATTGAAAAGGTAAAAAATTTGTTTTAAATTGCATTTTACAGTAGCTCAGTCTCAGCTTGTTCTTAGTTTATTCTAAACTTTTGATCAACTTTGTGGTTCGTGTTCTTATAAAAAGAGTGAAAGGTGGGCGAGCAACCCTTTATTCAAGTCTGAAAATTTTCCGATGAAACACCCCTTCATCGATAAAATAGTAGTGTATAAGGAACACCGCAACACGATGAGAATAAACAACAACAAACACACGAATCAGTGATGGTTAATATGTCGCCCCGGCATACGGGGCTTCATCAGAGCAGAAGTAAACGAACTCAATAACTCAATAACAATAATTAAGTTATCAGAGGAGAGTTCCACACTTCAAGTTATCCCTTTTCTTCCGATTATCTTGGGAACCTATATTCCCACACTTTTTTCGACAACCACGGAACACCCCACCCCCCTCTCCTATGTGTACCCTAGACTCTAATCTCCTGACCAAGATTTTCAGATTATGTATGGCCCAGCCCGACACATTGATATATGCGACAGTGCCTCTTATATGAATGCCAGCACTTCACTGATGCAAACGCGGATTTCTATTGCATCAGCATCGAATTATGTGGTATTAAAAGGTATTGATTGTCACATTCTCAATACCGGTGGCATGTCATGATTTAAGATGGTATTAATTTACAAAAGAAGGTATTAAAACTCATTATTAACGCAAAATCCAGCAAAGACTAAACTACTTTCAAATAACAAACTATAGACTCGTTCGGTGATTCCATATTTCACAAATAGGCCCAGCAACAGACTGAGGCTTGAGGCACATTCGTGCGATGACGTCATTAAGAATATGGTAGCAACCAAGCCATAGGGACAGGGAAGCGAACAGAGTGACAGGAACCTTACCCTATGTACCAGTACCACAATAAACACGTAGCAGAGTCTTCCTTGTTCGCAGCTAAACGTTCCCCCGCTCCTACGCTTCTCTGCTACTATGCTTCCCCGCTCCTACGCTTCTCTTTCCTCCTACGCTTCTCTGCTCCTATGCTTCTCTTCTCCGCTCCTACGCTTCTCTGCTCCTACGCTTCTCCGCTCCTACGCTTCTCTGCTCCTATTCTTCTCCGCTCCTATATTCCTCCGTTCCTACGCCACTCCGCTCCTACACTTCTTCGCTCCTACACTCCCCTGGGGCAATTTACCACCCTTGCCCCCCTCTCGGCGGCAATGGAGACACGGACCCTATGTAACCAAGTGCTGACAAAGAAATGGGTTTTTCAGTTCGAAGCAGAGGATTGCCTACCCGTTGTCATCTTTTACTGCAAGTATGTAATACCTAAAAAATCTTGGACATTTCTCAGATGATCAGATACGTTTGTCTACGTCAGATTTCCAAATCAACAACTTGATTCTAATTTGACATCCGTCAGTGATTCGGAACAGATTCCAGGAAATAAAATCGACTTTCTACATTCCCACGATGGACAGGTGTACTTATTTGCATGAAAACTGGCAGGCCTCCGCGATATACAGACAACTGTTCTGAATTCGCGTTATCGGACTCAAGACCGTCACTGGCTATTGTGCTCAAGGTGGGGGGGGGGGGGTGATGCTCTGCTCTCATTTGCTAAAGTTGATGAGCCATCCTTTATTTGCCACCCTCACACCCCCTTCGTTTATTTGCCACCCCCACACCCCCTTCAAGTCACAGCCTTGTTATTGGTAACCTAATTCTGCTTAAACTCAAGTCTGGAAAAGATGGGGGTAGGTGGAAAATCTCCCAAATCCTAGTGAATGGGGGGAGGGGGGTCTGAACCATTATATCAATTATTATAAGATGAATCCACAGTCCAGTTAATGAATAAAGCAAACCCCTAGGGACACGGGTAACCCAATCTTTTATGACTCTAGCATTTATATACTTGAACTGGGGGTACCCATGTGTATTTATGAAAGGGATGTTCAGGCTGGGGTACAAACCATCAACAATAAAAAACTTTAGGATAGAAATTGGCCCTAAAAACAATTTTTCTGGCCCTATACAAGTAGTTTTAATTTCTTCTCTAATTTTAAAATTACTCTCATATTTGAGACCCTAAAAACAGTTCAGATATACATGAAGCCAACAAATTAATCGTACAGCTGACTGACCCAGAGAAATAGCCTTTGCTCACATTCTAGATTCAAAAAGTAACCTGGGTACTAAAAAGGACATATCCAAAAAATATCTAAGTAACCCCCTGGGAGGCTTGACTGCTGATGATTCATCCCTGTACTGTGATACTTGAGGAAAAGATGAAGCCATGTTGAATAAGAAAAAAATTGCATAATTTTCAAAAAGTTTTTCATGAATGATAGCCCAAAATGAAAGATTGCACTTATGGGTGAAAAGTGACAATTGCCCAAATATAACCCAATAATATGTTTATAATAGACAGGTACACTGCCTTTAAAATAAACAGAGTTAAAAGTTATTTAGAAAAAATAGAAGGAAAATGATGGGCCAATTTCTAACTTTTTGTCGTGACAATAGTGAACAGAAATGTATTGTAAATTATGTGCAGAAAAAATATCTGGACTGAATCAAAGAAGCAATGTTGATAAAGTTTGCGCTCACAGAAAGACAACGTTTGCACTATTTCCTCCAGTCCCATGTTGATATCTTTACTAAAAGGATATTAAGTTCCCAAAATTTCAACATGGGATACGAGGGTCATATTATGATTCTATTCAGAGATTTAGAGATTCTATTTCAAAACAGGGATATTTTTGTCAATATAGAGGAGTTTCATCAGCAAATTTTTGAACTTGTTGGCAAATGAAACATTACTCATCCACTTGTTCAGCAAATAGGATCTCTCGGACATTAGCAAATGATACTGCTAGTGGAAGCCCTAGAGGAAATTGTCCTGCATATGCGTTATGAGGCATGACTTTTGAAGATAACTTAATTAATTATTTCCCTCACAAAGTACAACCCTAGAAGATTGAGTGTGCAAAAAAAATACAGGGTATGATATTTTAAAATGGTACAATGGTATCATGAGTTGGTTTAAATATCACATACACATGCAAAGGGGGCACTTGTCTACTGTTTCAAACAAAGACATAAAAACAGGACTGGAAGGGTAACCAGCCCCCTTCTCCTGTTGATATGATAAGAAAGTTCTGTCTCTACCCCCTTTGCACTGACAGTTATCATCCGCTAATGAACTGGGTAGAGAGTGGTCTTATTTTGTGTCTTAATGATAAAGGGGCTACCCAGGAATGCAGTGCAAAGAAGCAGGAGGCATTCCAAAAATGGATCACAAAAAATAGATCACTGTTGGCATTCACAAAACATGATACCACCTGGGCCCCCTCACTCTATTACTGATGCCTTTTTACCCATTTACTCATACCTTTTATTTGACACCAAAAATCTTATTATTTCTGAAGAGTTTCTTAAACATGGTGTCACTGATTCTAACATTGGGTTCCTATATTAATTTGTTCATGCTAAGAAATTTCCCTTCAAAACCTTGCTCAGGAGGGGTTTTGGAGCAGCAAACAACGAGCCTCTTCAATGCTTCTATTGTTTCAAATGATTATGACATATTCGTCAAGAGATTTGCTTCTGTTCTAAAACTGTACTCAGATCAGGGAAATGTGTTTGTCTCCTTTGTTTCATGTTTATTGTTTTTATGATACTTCAGAGTTCTGGACTTTTTCAAAATCAAACTGCTTCTTAATTCTTTTGCTCTGAAAAGTGAAGTTACTAATCTTTATGATTGCTCAGTACTTGCTTCTTATTTTTTTGTTTTTTTTATTTAGGTACATGTATAGAGACATCCCTTAACCCTTAACCTAATTACAATTTTTTTCTACTAATGTATCTATGATAATTATATACAAAATTCAACAAAACTTGAAATTATATTAAAACACTGATTACAAATCAAGGCTGAGTTACCACATTTATACAGGGCCATGACACCCCCCCCTCCCCCAACCGACACTTTTCTTGCTAACTATAGGTATCAAATCCCCCTTTTAGGTATTAAATAGGTAACCCCCTGTTTGCCCCCCCCCCCCCACTCTAGAATCGGTTATATAAACTAATCAACGTTTTGGTTAAAAACACATTGTAGCCAGTGGCGTCGCGTGACCATTCTCGCTTGTAAGAGATGCAAAACCATATTTTACCGACAGAAATTCTTTTGTTACATAAATATTTTTTTATAAATCTAATTCTACCGACGAGTTCTCTGAAAGTTGGAGGGTGTACACCCCCACACCCCCCCCCGCACGCTACGCCCCTGTGTATAGCTGTTCGCCAGTGTTTATCTAAAATACCTTGAATTGCCATTTTGAAGCCTCAATGATCAACACTCATTAGGTGAGAAACACTACATGATGAGGAGAATACAAACAATCCTAGATGGTGCTGTATTCAAATTTCTTTTTAAAACCTGCCCAATGTCTGTTTGTAATCTCACACTACCCGTTTCCTCTTAAATACAAAGTTAAAGCGATTGTTTGCAAGGCGCCATTATCACCTTTGCTTATCACAGAATAAAACTTTGGCGTGATAACAAATTTAGAATTTTACAATAGGTTGTCGGAAAGGCGTGTAAATATTTTATTCAAGTCCTGAATAAAAGGGTTTCCTTTTACGTAAAATTTGATTGATCAAGGTCAAAATGCGATAATTAAATCTCGTGATATCCGAAAACTGGGCATAAATGATATTTGTGGACAATGAATTTCAAAACATGTAAATTGGACTCAAAGTTAAAAACAATTCTAAAGGTGAAAGTGTTTGGAAAAAACTTTTGGTTGAGTTTTGAATCAATCTTTATTGATTAGTTTTTTGTCAACTTCTTAGATGAGGCAAATTATTACATGTTTGGAAATATGGCGCGGGAATAAACCTATTTCTGCTCTCTGACGAAATGTTGAGAAAATAAACAACATCCGTGTTAACGAAACGATTTTATATTCAAGCCTTTAAAAGATTTAAATTGCGAAACTGCTAGCAAATAACTGGGTGATACAAATCCTTTAATGTCGTTTCTTTCACTCTTTATGTGTATCATTGTGTTATTTATTATAAATCTATAGTTTCTTCTGGTGTAAATTGTTTAATATTAGAGTGAAAGAAACGGAATTAAAAAGAAATGAACTGAGCTGTGTGATGATAACTCTTTAGCGGTGCGGTGAACCATACCAGAAAATTTCTATCCTTGCGGTATTATCAAAAATTTGCATTGTTTTAAATAGTTTTATCTCCATCCAACGATTTGGTTTGCGATACAATCTTCCAGATTACACCAATATTTATTAACAGGTGCAATCTTTGAAAATTTATTCAGTAAAACAAGCTTTTCAGTTGATAATTTTCTTTAAATTTTAGGCCAAACTGTCAGTTTCTGATATCAATAATTTTTGGCGGCAAACTACAGATTATAATTTTAATTCACAGACTATAAATCAAATGTGCTGAGTTACTAGAGATTAAAAACATACTCACTTCGATTCCCTGGCTTAGAATATTCCCGACTGTGCTTCCAGAATTCACAGACACATCTACCCGATGTTGTGTACACAAACCGATTCTTGTTTCTCAACAACCAGCCCTCGAAAAGCACAAAAGAACCAGACAGTGAACAATCAAACTACGATAAAACCTATCCAATTAGTTATTAACACTTTGTTTGGTTTTCAAGTGTTAATTAAGGTCAGCCACGCTTCTTGACGGAAGTTGGCCTAAGTCCTTTCGTCCAGTTCTGTTTAACTTCAAATGATACCACTTTTTATAGCACTGATCTTCGTTTTCCTGGTTCGATTCACAAGTGTCTTTGTATAATTCCCCGTGATCTACGTAAATCTGAGACAAATCGATTACAAATCCCTTCTTTATCAAGGCACGTTTTAACTGACTCACAAAATCCATTGTTTGAATTTGTTCCATTGTACAACACCTGCCACGCCTCTTTTATTTCGCGGAAATAAATATGCTCCAACGCAGCGCAATGTTTACAAATGATAAGTAGGGACAACCCAAATCGATGATGGCCAACCCACTGGAAATGAGATTTAAGTCGAAAAAAAAACAAAAAAGTTAGTTACAAATCAAGTAATATTCCATCATTTTTCTTTGCTTTAGTTTCCGTTATCAAAGCCTATTCAAAAAAGTAGCTGGGTGTATATAAACATGCAAAACCCTTCTGGGTGTCTCACCTGGCAAAAATTTACCCTCCCTACCAGGGAGGGACCCTAGGTGTTTCGTATAGGGGGAGGAACCCTGGGTGGTTCACCTGAAAGGAAGGGACCCTGTGTGTTTCACCTGTGAGGGAGGGACCCTGGGTGATTCGCCTGAGAGGAAGAGACCCTGGGTGTCTCGTCTGAGAGGGAGGCACCCTGGGTGTTTCGTCTGGGGGAAAAACCCTTGGTGGTTCACCTGAAAGGCAGGGACCCTGTGTGTTCCACCTGTGAGGGAGGGACCCTGGGTGGTTCACCTAAAAAGAAGGGACCCTGGGTGTCTCGCCTGAGAGGGAGGGACTCTAGATGTTTCGCCTAGCATCATTTTTGGAATAGACTTGCAGATAATTGTGAATGCCCACAGGGTTGTTGTGAAGATTCATGCCTTCTGTGGCATCCTTATTTTTCTATAGATTGTAGTAATGTGTTGTAAATTTTTCAGTGTTTCATCAGAGCAAATAGTTTCAAATGCTGGGCGAAGAAACTCGCTGGATGTTATGGTTAATTTTTCTCACAGTCTAACATATCTGGGATGACCAATTGACCATTGGACTTGCCCCTCCATCTGCCATGGGCTCCGACAAAGGTTGAAAAGTGGGGGGGGGCCAAGGGAAAATTTAACACCCATAACAAAAGATTTTCAAAAAACTCTATTGTTTTGCAAAAAAGTGGGGGGGGGCCAAGGTCCCCCTGGCCCCTCTCCGTCGGAGGCCCTGTCTGCCACAACATGAAATACCTTACCCGGGAGAACCCCTTTTCCTCTCCCTGTAGCCTGTGCGCCATACCCCTGATTAAAAGTGGATCGTAAATTTGGCATTGGCAAGATAAGGTCACAGCGTCATTAAATAAAATGAAGCTCTCAGATTCTAAGTATGGTTTATTTCTCAAGTTTTCACCAATAAATTGCTTCACTGCTCGTATCACGTGTCTGGATTAAGTTTACAACGAACCTTAGAACAGCGGCGGAGCCAGCAACTGAAGGGTAGGAGGGTTATGGGCGTGACCAATTTAGAACAACCCTTTTTGCCCCAGGCCAGTGCAATACGCCCAGGGAATTTCTCTTGAGAAGAATCGAAAACATATTACCCAGTGGGTTTTTGTCAAATGTAAGAAGAATTATGTTTGCACATGTATGCAAAAAAATAGGGGTAATTACACCACACACCCCTAGCACCTTTTTGCATCACAACTACATAACAATGCCATACAAATAAAGACGAGAAACGAGTTATACTCTTTTTTATAAGAACAATTTTATAAGAACGCGAGCCTCAAAACTGGTCAAAAGTTAAGAACAAATTAAGAACAAGCTGAGGCTGAGCTTCTGCAAACTGCAATTTGAACAACGTTTTTTCTCAAAATCGAGGATTTTTTGTGATGTGTGGGTGCTTTTTCGGTGAATATTCAAATTTGTCAGCAAATTAAGGCTGTCTCACTCACTTTGTTGGCAAATGAGGCCTAAACACCTCCTTAGAGCGAAGAAGCTAGCAATAGCACTGCTTACACCCTCTTAATTTAAGAACAAATTAAGAACAATCCAGCCTCAGATTTTCGAAAAAATTAAGAACAGTCAGCCTGAACTTAAAATTTACTGGTTCTTATAAAAAAAAGAGTGTAATTGATCTGCCAATGCTGTGAAAATGTGCCGTTATATTTTCCAAATCCACTATTCATTTGTTTTCTAAAAAGCAGATATTTTATAAACATTTTCAGACGGAAAGCTTTAGAATGCTGCAAAATGGTTGCTTATTTCAAAACCATTTAAATTTCTTTACATCTACAATTTCTTTGTCTTTTTAATAACACATAGACGTGTGCTCACAAAATGGTAACTATACTCGTGTTATCATAAACCTTTATCAGCAAAAAGTAATTCTCCTGGAAATGGTCAAGCTAGGAACATTATCAACCTTGGCACAGTACAGTGTATGCAAAATTCTTCGACATGAACACTACACTACAAAATTTTGGATCAAAAGTACACAACTTTCTTTATATAAGAGCCAGAAAATTCAAGTTCAGGCTGACTGTTCTTAATTTTTTCGAACATCTGAGGCTGGATTTTTCTTAATTTGTTCTTAAATTAAGAGTGTGTAAGCAGTGCTATTGCTAGCTTCTTCGCTCTAAGGTGGTGTTCAGGCCTCATTTGGCAAAAAAGTGAGGGAGACAACCTTCATTTGCCGACAAGTTTGAATATTCACCGAAGAAACACCCATTTATGACTAAAGATCCTCGTTTTGAGATAAAACGTTGTTCAAAATTGTATTTTACAGTACCTCAGCCTAAGCTTGTTCTTGATTTTTCTTAACTTTTAAGTAATTTTGAGGCTTGTGTTCTTATAAAATTGTTCTTACATAAACAAGAATGTAATCATACGCTCTTGGTGGGGTTTTCCTCTCGGTTGCAATGCTACTGTAAGAGCTTCGCCCTACCTAAAAAATTTTCTCGTCAAACACGATATCACGTCTTTCTATACTCAGGAAGACAATCATTTCCTGGAAAACCTTTGAAAAAACTCCAAAAGACGAGTTTAGTGTATGCACACAAGTTGTATCTTTGCAAATATGTTCATATGTACAATATTTGGGCTTTTTGGTTGACAAAAGGTCCGTCGCTCGAGGGGGTCCGTGGGATGTGACACCCTCCTTGAAGAATAATTCCATTGCAAAAACAAGGAGTTTTTTGCCATCTAGGGGTGCATGGTTGGCAAATTTCCAAACTTGTCGGCAAATACAGGATGGCTCATCCACTTTGGAGGAGGACTAGACAAATTAGCAAACTTTTATTGTGGTTATTCCCCCGTTATTTTTGATGTCACTACCTGAATATCATAATTCAGCCAAATTGTGAGCTGGCTATAGCCCCCCCCCTATCTCCTCTCCCACTGCTTCGGTATCCGAAGATTGATAGGGAAGTTCTCTGTTAAATTATTGCGTTACTTGAAAGATAAGAAAATCCATAAACAGTAGTGGCACCACGGAGGGGGGGGGGGGGGGGCTTAAACACGCCCCCTTTGTTCTCGGCAGGATCAATTTTGCATCTCGTCTTAATTCAATGAGAAAATGTTAGGGGAGGGGTAATATTTTGACAGCGTGGTTTTTGTGATCATTATTTTTGTTTCTGACGTAATCATATGATATTCAAACAGCCTTAACGAAACCAAAAGTTAATCATGGGCATTTCCTTCAGGGAAAATTGGCGTTCCTTATTGGTAAAAGCGCTTTATCTGGTGGTGAAAATGGCGTGGCTTACAATTATTTGCTTGATCCCCCCTCCCCCAGAGCCTAATGGCTGGCGCCGCCATTGTCAATACCGACTTTCTAAACTTTTTCAAGAACTAAATGGCATAAGACTTTTTACTTATCCTCAATTGAAATGTACTGCATAACTTCAGAGTCACTTCCAAATAAACCCGCTTACGAAATAACTTTGCTCGAATTTTCTCGGCAGCCAAAAATATTACAATTTATATTGTATTGTAATTTAATTCAAATTTTTTTTTCAGGTAGATTATTTGGTCTTATCAAAGGTAAAAGTGAGCATATCTACCAGGTTTTTGTGACCCATTTTTATTGTTCCGAGGAGTATTCCAGCAGATACGCTGGCTACATACAGGCTGTCTTAACCAATTAACCAATCAAAGGCCTCTGATTGGACACTGAACCAGTGTGACTGTCATTAAAGGCATTGAGTCATGGTAAATAGGCCTTTTCATTTGGTTTCGGCGTGATCGCTGCTGTTTCATGTGATATTTGCATCCGTTGTTGACCAGTTTCAGATCAACCAATAGCATCGCAGGCATGAAAATCATGACTCAGCGGATTTTGGCACTTAGGGTATACCCAATCCATTTTATCATGACTCGATGCCTTTTAATACTTGACTCGGTTGATGTAGGGTTAAACAGAGGACCGAATCTTGAAGCAAATTAGACGATTTGGCACAAAAAGTGCCAAGATAGTTATCACAGCAATATACTTGGTCCTTTGGCGCAAAATATATTTGAGAACAAATTTTTGTGCACAGAACATACAATGGGCGGGAAAGTTTAGATCATTGTAACTCTCACTTGTATAGAGTTATCCTTTGTACAGAGGTTCACGGGAGAGCGTTATGACCATTTGGAACCAAAATACCTGTCGATCGGTGAAAGGTGTCCGTTGTTTAATTTTGCCAGTTAAAGGTAATGTGTCCAGCTGAAGCAAGCTACTCTGCGGGGGGTTTTAGAAACATGCGATTTTTGTTGTCATCGCCCCAGTCATTACGGTCGTTCTGTTTATTTATCCTGCTGCGAGGTTAGCTTTTCATGTGAACAGTTTAGCATTGCGAGAATACTAACCAATCGCAAACCGTTATTTTGATGGGTGGCTTGAAAAGTTGAGTACGCAGTCCTTTTATATGGACACATTACCTTTAATGGAGGTTCAACGAATAAGATGCATCATAAGCTTTAGCATAGGGGTATTTAGGATTTTGAAATTTGGGGGAGGGGGGGGGGGTAAAATTCTATTTACCAACATATAGAAATGACTGTATTAGAAAAAACGTACAGAGGTAATGCACAAGATGTAAAAACCAATAAGTCATTTGAGAAAGGGTCAAAAGGCAACATGTGCACATTTTCAAACTCGGTACGGTTTTAGTTTGGGGGCTCCCTAGAATATCGGGGGGCCCAGGCTCCCTTGCCCTCTCTTCCTACCTCCCTGGGCTTTAGTAAGGGTGTTGCTATGGAAACTCAACAAAGTTA
Source organism: Rhopilema esculentum (assembly GCF_057945365.1). Classification (NCBI taxonomy): domain Eukaryota; kingdom Metazoa; phylum Cnidaria; class Scyphozoa; order Rhizostomeae; family Rhizostomatidae; genus Rhopilema; species Rhopilema esculentum. The sequence goes on along the minus strand of NC_142815.1, from coordinate 1,941,275 downwards.
GTCTGATTCCAAACACTGATGCGTTAAATATCGAAGATCAAAGGTCAACACATCAAAAGGTCAAAGGTGAACAAAGAAGTTTGATTTATCAGAAATCAAGATTACATGTCAAAGTACAACAGAAATTCAACTCGATAAAAGCAAAGATAAACAAAGCAACGTTTCAAAGTTGGACAATGTTACAGAAATAAATTACCACAAGGATTAGGCCCGTCTCAAATCTTTTCTATACTTCAAAGCTTCGCGGACAAATGAAACGAGGGTATTCAAAATTCATACGGAGGCTGTTTCAAGAGGATATCAACCAGGTTCAGAAGACGTGAGCAACTTTAAAAACAGATGTAAAAAACAAAAATTTGGCGTTTTAGAGGCTTCGTTAACATGAATTTAAAAAATGACAAATCCGCAGGGGCCTACCAGACTTCTCATAGTCTGGATTATTTCAGATGCTTAACAGATTCCTCATTACAAATCTGGATTATCTTAGATTCTCTCTTAAATAGCTGTTGCAGATTAACTGAAACTAATCACCGGTCTGAGTTTACTAGACAGAACACTACAACTTATGGATCAATTTTGCTTGGGATTATTCTTTGCGACATCAAACAGTAAGATAGGCGGCTACATTACCAATCCGGATAATCTCTCACAATCTACTAGATACCTGATCCTTTCATAGTCTAACCCAAACATGTCTTATCCTTGAACCAGATTAAGCGGTAATACACCAGACAGCCAAGCGAAATTAAGATATTTAAAATCATTCCATGCAGTCCTGCGGCTTGGTTTGTCAGAAAAACATAAATGAAATGAGTTTGTCTGAGATAATCACTCAAACCAAAAACGCGGAATCTGACAGTAATCCCGATTAGTGCATTCTGAACCTGGTTCATAATCCGAGATCTAGTATATGCGCGCGAAAAATAGTCTCCTATTTGATTTCTGAAGATCAATGCATAACAATATGGTTTTTTTACTTTAATTTAAGGGGTTTTCACACATCTGTACATTTGTTGCGAGTTACAGCGGTGTACGAATGGGTTTGAAGAAATAGGTTTCTTTTTAGTGGGCACTGAACTCTAGAACGCTGAAAGGTTGTCAAAAACCTACGGAAGTAAATCCCCTTGCACTTCTTAATAACATTTCATGCCAACATTTATGACTGATCTTTACTAGCAAAACTTGAGATTAGGATGGCTCCCTAGCAACAACGACAACAACAACAACAACATTATCAACAACAACAACAACATTATCAACAACAACAACACAATAACAACAACAACAACAGCAAATTTGCAAAGCTGCAGCCAAAGACATTAGAAGAAAATGATTTCTAACCACCGATCGAAAAAAGACTGGATCGAGTTTCTTATTGTCTTCAAACACCAAAGTTTGATGTCTCCTCGATTTCAAAAGAAAAAGGGCCTAAATTGCTTGAATGATATATGTAGGTGAGAGGCAATGTTTTTTGGTTTTTGACAAAGGATTGATCCAGCTGAAAACATTGCTAGGAGTGATAGTGAAGGCTCTCTCCTCAGATTGGCTCTTCTCTCAAAAGACAACATTCTTGTCAAAATATAGGCTCGATCCAGTCTTTTTAAAACCAGTGTTTCGAACCTATTTGATCATTCAATGTTAAAAAATCGGTCGAAGAAGAGTCAGTAAATGTGTGTCGGGAAAACGGGAATTGCGAATGTCACTTAGGTATAAACTCTGCTTTTTTGCAAAACTGATTTTATATTTAAATCATCTGAAATGGTGTTTAGGTAGTTTTTTGATCAGGTATAGTCATGACGTCATGAGGACGTCATGATGACGTCACGATGACATCATGATGACATCATTATGACGTCACAATGACGCTTCAAAGCTTTACTGATGCGCACATAATTTATGACGTCTTCTTCGCTAACAGGTTTCACAACATACGCGTAAACGACTGATTTACTTAAGGAAACAGTATATAAGTGTTAAAAATCATCCCGCAAAATATTGCAAATCAATATGAAAGCTAGTTTTATCAATATCGCTAATTATCGCTAAAATCAGTAATAAAATAGTTCACCTGCTTACAAACACATTGCGAGTAACAAGTTTGTATTATTGAAATAGTCTAAAACTTTGCAAAAGTTTCGACGCGAATAACAAAGAAAATTAATTTAAGAACATTATGAAATTTGAGCTAACTGAATTGCATGGTCGTGTGACGGAATCAACCGTGAAACCGAGGCTAGTAAAAATCAGGCGATTTTCAAAGTGAGCTCGACTTGGTTAAACCGAACAGAGGCATTTTCTGCTCGCCTAGGTTTCCTCTGCTGTTAGATCAAGGTTTCCTTCCTATTTGTGACTTTAAAGGTAATGTGTCCAGCTATAGCAAGCGACTCTGCGGGGGTTTTTAGAAACATGTGATTTTTGTTGTCATCGCCCCAGTCATTACGGTCGTTCTGTTTATTTATCCTGCTGCGAGGTTAGCTTCTCATGTGAGCAGTTTTGCATCGCAAGAATACTACCAAAACTGTTATTTTGATAGGTAGCTTGACAGGTTGGGTATACGCAGTCCTTTTATATGGACACATTACCTTCAAGGTAATCGACAAAAACTAAAGTTGATATCATGCTCGCTGACTGGCCAATTGTTGACTGATAGTGATGGTTAAGCCGCCACTGCGTCTGTCAATAACGCAGAAGACTGAAACCAAACAATTCGCAATTTCATAATGTCCTTGCTGTAACAAAAGAGATAAAGGAACACTTCGAGTTTGCGACTCTACAACAACTCTTTGTTCAGTATTTGCATCATTTATTTACAGAAATTTACGATCGTTTCATACTAAGCTTGATTATATAACAGAATTGATATACTAAAAGGATTACAGATAGGGAAAGGCAATGAAGCGAAAGGGCAGAACCAAGAAGAAAAGGCCAAAGAGGATATTTAAAAGGTCAAATGAGAAAGTTCAAAGGTCAAAGGGGAGATTTCAAAGGTCAAAGGGGAAAAATTAGATGTCAAACAACAGACATCAGCTTGCTAAAACTTAAAGATTCAGAGAGAAATAACAATTAAAACATATTTTAGACCCACTGAATTTGATGCTTCTTCAGTGGAATCTAGGCAATTAAGAACATACGGAGGAAAATATGGAATAATTATCTTACATTAAATCAGGCTAAAAACGGCGGTGAAAACTGGATACAATTTAATTCCCAAAACCTGAGCCCTATGTCAACTTGAACGAATTTCATCGTTCCCATGAGGTTTGAGTATGGGGAAAATAATGTTTTTTTTTACTGCCAATACCGTTTGGGCTACCTATGATGGAATCTAACATTTGGGTCAACTATGCATGTAGATCTCTTGTAGACTTCATAATACTTTTGGACTTTTGCTAACACCTGATTTTTTTCAAGCATATATGGGAGAATTTCATTGCCTGAGAACCAAGTACATTGGCCCGCTGATGACCAATGAATTGGGCCTGCTGATGACCTATGGATTTTGCCCTCCGGATAACCATAAAATCACTTTAGTTCTGTAACATAAAGCTTTGTACATGACTTAACACTTAATTCTACTACTCACTGGGAGTCTTAAAACCATCAACAGGAATTTTATCTCTATCAACACAGCTCCTAAACTCATTGAAAATAAGTCACAAAAATAGTACTGAAGGAATCTAGTTTTGCACTGATGCCATTAAAACAGCATCTCTGCAGCCTTAGAAATCATTAAACTAGCAATGCTACACAATCGAGTTGACTACCTCTTAACAATCACAATCTTTTATCTAGTTGTGTTCCAAGTCTAGTTGTACACTCAAAGATATCATTCAGTAAAGAGTGGCATCTAAGACATATTTGACTATCCTCCTTATATTGCTTTTTATAACATAGGGGATGGGAAAGGAAGGGGCGTTGATATTTCGCAAAAACTCGTTGGTACACAATGGCACAATCGTCAGGTACCATAAAACAGGCGTCCAACATCAGCTAGTGACTGAACGGTCACCAAATCTGATAATTCGCCAGCACAATTAATTAAAAACTTAACTTCGGAGATAAAAAGTGCAGATTTGAGGAGTACACTGGAAATTAGCCTAACTGGCAATTTAACAGTGTGCCTATTTGACCTTTGACCTTTCATCTTCACTTGAATACGCTAGATATATCTCTGGGTACAAGTAACTCCAAAACAACATATTTCAAAAGATTTATAAATATGTGTTTATATATATTATATAGTAAAACTGCGCAGCACACAGAGTTCAGTCAGCTTATCTCACGCTTGCTGACGTCACTCGACTTCCTGTTTCTGCACCCTAGAAGTTTTTTCTCCCCTTTATTAATCAAAACAAAGGTACATATAGGAATAGAAAATCACAATTAATTTTTACCTATAATTTCTCTCTTCTTCGCCTATTTTTGTACTTATTGTCAGTTGTCTCGAGGCTCTGTTTTTCCCTGTCGATGGAAGGAACAAAACATTTATAAAAATTACCAAAAAACTAGTTCATAGCATTCGTGAGTAGGAATAATTACCCAATTGAACAATTCTTGAAAATCTATTAAAGAAAATCTTCAAATTCAAAGCATCGTGACGTCAGGTCACCTGACCGTAGTAGCACATGGTTGTATCACATGACCATTTCAACGGGCAATGTTGTTTTGTTTACGATGTAGTTGAGTGAATTAGAACTTGAGTGATTTGATCCTGTTTATATCTAACAGATTCTTATCTCTACAACATTACAGAAGCTGCAAATGTAATGTTGAATTGGGATTCGATTGTTAGTTTTAATCTTGCAATAATTCGAAAAACCTCCTTGCCGATCTTGTCTATCGGCCTTTGTGCAAACAGTAAGTGACCCCCTGTCCTATGAAAGTGTACCACGTTATATGATACCAACAGTGAAAATATGACGTCATGACATGCTGCAGGAAAACAATACACAAAAGTACACACACCTATCTACTGAAATTCTGTCAGTGGAACCGTTGAAAGAGATGACGTAATATTTTTTGGGTTCACGTGAAGCTCCTCCTCAACGCCAGCTTTTTGCATGTGGATTGTATGTTCATCCATTCCCTTGTCTCTAATATTGAACAAGTCGTATTTCTTCAAGACAGCGACAATTGGTATGAAGATTGCAGAGGCGCTAATGAGAATAAAACACAGCGCCTCACCCCAGCCTGGGTACGGTTTGTTTACAATGACTTTTGCCTGCAAAAAAGACATTTTTTATCGGTATAAAGATCGTCTGCAACGTCTAAAAAAGATTGTAATCTTCTTCAATTTTTTTAAATTTTGTTTTAATTGTTTAAAATTTTTTTGAATTTTCTCAATTTTTTTTAAAATATTTTAATTCTTTAATTTTTTTTAAATTTATGTTTTTTTAATTTTTTTAAAAATTTTTTAATGAATTTCTGACTGGAATAATGACATTCAGATACTTATTGACTGTATAATGATTGTCTGCTATATCTAGAAAAAAATTTTGCCTGATGATGCCATTAACCCTAAAACTCTTTGATCTACACACCAAAGCAAGTTGAGTTCTATATGATAGTACAGTTAAAGGCATTGAGTCATGGTAAACAGGCCTTCTCTATAAGAGGTCATTTGCTTTTGACGTGATTGCTGTGGTCTCATGTGATCTCTGCTTTTGATGGAAACTGTTTTGTAATTCAGTACGAAGTGAGTCATGTGATCAGTGTAAATCAGTACGAAGTGAGTCATGTGATCAGTGTAAATCAGTACGAAGTGAGTCATGTGATCAGTGTAAATCAGTACGAAGTGAGTCATGTGATCAGTGTAAATCAGTATGAAGTGAGTCATGTGATCAGTGTAAATCAGTACGAAGTGAGTCATGAGATCAGTGTAAATCAGTACGAAGTGAGTCATGTGAACAGTGTCAGGCCAACCAATAGCCTTGCAGCAAGAAAAAAACATTTGGGAATACCCTTTTCCTTCCATCCTGACTCGATGCCTTTAGCAGATCTCTTCATTACCAAATATGTCTTGTAAACAAGTTGTGATTCAATAAGTATACATTATGCAATGATCGCACAAAACAAGAAAATCAGAGTAGCAGCTTAAAAATTGTTATCGTTAATAAAAGAAGTGTATGTATTTGTCTAGGATTTACTGTAAAGAATTTCTGCAGTGGAGGGAATCGTCTACAAAGAGAGGATCTCCTCATTAGCAGGTGACTCTCTCATGAGAAGAAAACGATTCCCTTGGAAGAAGGAGAATTCGTTTGCTGTCAAATCTTCTGAAGCTGGTAGATATGAAAAGTTTAAAAATGCATGTATCTGCTTAACGTTTTATTGCAGAGGATACCTAAGATGAAGAGAATTGTTTATGAAGAGAGGATCTTCTCATTAGCAGATGATTCCCTCATGAGAAGAAAACGATTCCCTTGGAAGAAGGGGAATTCATTTGTTGTCAAATCTTCTGAAGCTGGTAGATATGAAAAGTTTAAAAATGCATGTATCTGCTTAACGTTTTATTGCAGAGGATTCCTAAGATGAAGAGAATTGTCTATGAAGAGAGGATCTTCTCATTAGCAGATGATTCCCTCATGAGAAGAAAACGATTCCCTTGGAAGAAGGGGAATTAATTTGTTGTCAAATCTTCTGAAGCTGGTAGATATGAAAAGTTTAAAATGCAGGGGATTCATAAGATGAAGAGAATTGTCTATGAAGAGAAGATCTTCTCATTAGCAGATGATTCCCTCATGAGAAGAAAACGATTCCCTTGGCATAAGGGGAATTCATTTGTTGTCAAATCTTCTGAAGCTGGTAGATATGAAAAGTTTAAAAATGCATGTATCTGCTTAACACTTTATTGCAGGGGATTCCTAAGATGAAGAGAATGGTCTATGAAGAGAGAATCTTCTCATTAGCAGATGATTCCCTCACGAGAAGGCAATTTCCCCGACAGAAGGAGATTCCCTTCTAAGAAGGGCATTCCATCTCTTGTCAAACCGCTACAAACTGGTAGATTTGAGAAATAAATGTATTATAAGATAGCTAACCTCTACAGCACTCCAAGCTTCGTATCCAATTGTTTTCGATATCAGCCCATACATACTAGCAATTACGATGCTAACCAGTAAGAAAGGAGCAACATACTTCCACATGATTTTCCAGTACAAGCTCGGGTAAACACCGAGCATGTAATGAATATCCTTCTCGAACCTGTAGCAGGATAAAATACAAAGTACAGAAGCATGATATTACAATAGGATTACAGTACAAAAGATGATATCCAATAGAATAATTTGATATGATGCGGATGCGATAAAGTACAGTAGGACGATATTACAGTAGGATTATAGTGCAAAAGGTGATATCGCATAGAGCACTATGATACGATTGTTGGAGCGATCAAGTCCTGGGAATAGGTTGGTCCCCAGTCTTTCTCCCGTTGACCACTGCGTTGACATGTCTTTCGTGATAAATCGCTTTGTCACATGACCTCAAGGGTTAGTTAGTTGGCTATTGTGGCTGAGTGTGAAGTAAGCACGTTTTTGTTACGAAAATCACGTACATAATCTCAGAAATGGATTTTCTCTATGCTCCGACCTAGACTTTACAACAACGATGCAATAAAGTACAATAGGATTATATTACAGTAGGATTACAGTGCAAAAGATGATATCGCATAGAACATGATATGGTGCAATAAAGTACAATGGGATGATATTACAGTAGGATTACAGTGCAAAAGATGATATCGCATAGAACATGATATGGTGCGATAAAGTACAATGGGATTATATTACAGTAGGATTATAAATGAAATATAATTTAATATTGTATATATAACACAAAATAGCATAATACAAAAACAACACAATATGATATGATATGACATGAATGATATATGCTATATGACATTAATAAAACATAATATTACATAATATAAATAAAATATATTTTATATATTACATAGTATAAGTAAAGTATTGTCTTATAATGTATCACATATATTATATATATACAACATAAAATAACATAATGTAATATAGTACAATGTAGTAATAGATAGTATATTTTAATATTATATTACATGGAACAATATAATACAAAAAAAATATAATATGTTATGATAAAATTATAATACAATATAATATTACATTATATAAATAAAAATTCAATTTAGTATTATTTAACACAAAATAATGTAATACAAAATACATAATATGATATGATATAATAAAATATAATATTATATACATAATATAAATGAAATATAATTTAATATTATATTACATAAAACAATATCATACAAAAACAATATAATATGTTATGTCATAGAAAATCATATAATATGATATTACATAATATAAATAAAATATAATTTTATAGTACATACTATAGGTAAAGTATTGTCTTATAATATATCATATATATCATATATATACATATAACATAAAATAACATAATGTAATATAGTACAATGTAGTTTTAGATAGTATAATGTAATATTATAGAATATGGAATAAAATGATATAATACATTTTAATAAAATATAATATAAAATTGACATTGATAGCAAAAGGTGATATCTGAAAGTTACACAGTAGGATAGCCATAAAGGAAACAACATTAAAAAATATTTCATGAACCTACTAATGACATTAAATGTTGGAAGACTGAATATTATAAATGATATTTGTTATTATATTAAATAAGAATATTAAAAATGTTATTACCTGTCGTATCCATAAACATAACAGACGAGAATAATTTCGAAAAAGCCAATAATGAGCAGCCCAACAGTGCCAGCATATGAATCGAACATTTGCAGCCAATATTCACCAGATCTTTGGCAAAACAGCAACCCAAATGCACAAGAAAGGAAGCACAAGATGGCTGGGAAAAGAATATATCATGATTTGAATTCGACAAAAACGTCCAGATTTAAAGGCCTTTGCGCAACCGGCATGCTTTGCGAGTATAATTCAAAGAATCGGCCTAATATCTTACTGCATGAAAATACAAAACACAGTCAATTTCTTGATACAACTGCTGCTAAGCATGCCGGTTGCGCTAGAGCTTTTAAGACTCGGGGGAGCATCTAAATAAAGGATACCGTTAGGAACCGAGTAATTGTCCGTTGTATAAAGTCTCTGTTTGTAAAAAGGTCTTCTTTGTGTTAAGGTCCTTTAAAGAGCATTTTGACGCGATGGGACAAAAATATGTGAACAAATTTTGGCGGTAAAAATGGCTTTGAAAATATCAAACACTTTACAACATACTTAAAGCTTTTCGTCCGAAACTCCTCAGAATATAAAACGTCAGAATCAAAATTGTTAAAAGTCAAGCTGGAAAATATATACTCAGTTGTGGATCGAAATAGGCCAATCAGAAAAACATGATAGCGGTAAAGTTGTTTAGGATTTTATATAAAAGCTTTAAGCTTGTTGTCAAATGTTTGCTCTTTTCAAAGCCTGTTGTTGAGAGGGCCCCATTCTATAGGGCAGTCCGTTCTATAGAAGTCCCTTTAACAGAGGTTTGTCCAATTGGGACAAAAATATATGACCGTTGTTGAGAGGTGTCTGTTATATGGAAAAGTCCTTTCTATAGAGGTCCTTAAATGGAGAGGAGAACATTCACCATAGAAGGGGAGCGAATTTATTCCAATTGTAACCTACTTTTCATCATAGAATGAGGGCGAATTGATTCAAAATTTGACCTACTTTTCGCCATAGGAAGGAGGCGAATTGGTTCCCATTTTAACCTTTTTTGCCATAAAAGGGGGCAAATTGACTCCAATTTTAACCTACTTTTCACCAAAGAAACGAAGCAAACCGATTCAAATTTTAATCTACTTTTCACCATAGAAAGAGGGGCATTGATTCCAATTCTAGTCTCCTTTTCACTATAGAAAGGGAGCCAATTGTTTTCAATTTTAACTTACTTTTCATCATAGCATAGTGGTAATCTGGTTTCAGCCTACTGTTCACCAAGAAAGGGGGGCGAATTGATTCAATTTTAAACTTACTATTCGCCATATCAAGGGGGGGGGGCAGATTGATTTAAACTTTAACCTACAATGCCAGCCAAAAGTAGTTGGAACACCGAGATTGTACTCGTAATAAATGTATATTTTTCAGTTCATTTCCCTTTTTCAAGCAGACGGAACCCCCTCCCCCCCCTTGAACAATGCTGTGAAGGAAGCTGAACATGTCGCTAAACATTGGTTATACAATTTGCGCTCCAACATACATTTGTTATCATTTTCAAGTCGGAATCCAACATTGTATATGGGGGGAAGGGAGACGTTTAGTAGGAAAGATGATTGGACTGTTCCAATACTTTTGGCGGGCATTGTACGTTTCTCGCCATAGCAAGGTGGTAAATTGATTTAAATTTCAACCTATGTTTCACCATAGAAAGTTAGTAAATTGATTTTGATTTCAACCATCTTTGATAAAATCTTCTCTACGTCACTGGCTCCCACCCTCAGAAACCGAAATTTAGTTAACACGGAGAACCACAACCAATGCGGTCAATTTGGGGCATCGCACCGGAAATAGCTAGCCTAAACCACACCGCATACGGCTGATTTTGTCTTTTGGAAGACAATGATTTTTACCTTAGAAAAGATTTTTATCTTTGCTCTTTAGGCGTTCTGTGAAAAGCGTAAAGCGGTGTTCAATTTCAAAGACTGTATCTTGAAAGACAAAAATTTATGCCATTCATAACCACAGAGTTATATTCAGTCATTGGGAAGAAAAATTCTAAAAATTGTCGTCTGCCAAAGGCGAAAACCGGTCGTCTGCGGTGGGCCTACTTATGAAAGGTGAGAATGGAAAAGAGAGCTGGAATCGATGACCCACGTTTGAGTGTTTTCTTGATTGCAAACTTTCTTCTATCATGACACGGGTCCGAAAACAGCTGTGAAACTGCTTTGATAGTTGTATTACGTCACAAATAAGCTATTTCCAAGAATAGGATTAATGACCCGGCCATAGATACCAAAACTTGAATACACGTTGACCTTTATCTAAATTTGTCAGCACCTAACTTCCGAATGTAGCTTTAAGACACTGAGAAGCTGTGCTTATCGAGTACCGAACACTTGAACTTGTATTCCGCGACCCTAGCCAGTGAGCATGTGACCACACCTCCTTATTGATGACGAAATGATGACGTCACAAAAATCTATCTCCAGAATTTTTCAATTTTGACCATGTTTTCCAAAAAGTAATAATTATAAAATACCTATAAATAGGCAAAATCAGTTAAAAGTATTATGAATTGGCTGAGGTATGGCCACCTGAGCACAGGCTCTTTCCCCATCAAACCTCGGTAATTTGGTCTCTGTTCATAACTTAATGAACCAGGCCAGAATAACAGTAATCCGTTAGCAAACTTTAAATCCTTCATTGGCAATATCTCGCCCAAATTTTGAACATATCGAACTAAAATTGTAGATGTGAAGCCAGGACAGATATCGTACACCCTCAAACAAGCCCCAAGAGGCTTGCTTCGCTGAAAAAATATCGGGTTGGGGGCTTATTCGGAGGTGGGGCTAATTTGGCAGCATCCAAAAATATAAACATACGCTTAAAAGTTGCAGATAAATCTAGATAAACCCTTGGGGGCTTTTTCGAGTGGGGAAGGGGCTTGTTCGAGGAGGCTTGTTAGAGGGGAGCTTATTCGAAGATGGGGGTTATTTAGCAGAAGTCGAACATATTACCAGGGTAGATTTTCTTTCTCTCTTTGAGGCTGGACAGTATGCTTAAAATGCAGATCCACCTGAGGAAACCTGTTGCTGTCGAGACAATACCTCAGCCCATGTGGCTTGTTCGAAGGTTAAGGCCTATTTGAGGACTAACGGTGTAGAGACCAATCAGAAAGTGCGAACACGTGATTGTTAAAGGCATTTGACACAGGTAAAACTGGCTTACAGCCACTCAACCACGAGCGGTTGACCAATCAAATTGCGCACAGAGATAAACACGTGAACAGTTTCTGCCTTTCTGCAAATCGGTAAAATCCTAGAGCAGCGTGCAATGATTTCACGTGAGCAGTTTCCAATTCTTGTGCGCGTGCTCTGATCAATTTGGCCTAAGTTATATTTGGATTCGCTGTACTTATGCATGCCAAATGCCTTTAAGGTTGCCCATTCAGTTTTTATGGATAAGTAGCACTATTTCCAAGCGTGATTGATGTGATCGCTTGCAAACATTGAATAACAATTCATGGCATACTTTCAAGTAACGACTTTTAAGAATCCTGACAAGATATTATGACGTCATCACTCTCGGACTTCATTTAGCGATGACGTTGCTACAAACGGCTATTTCCTTTATTCTTACCTGTTATGATTTCACTTCGAAGTGGGATAATCTGCAAATCAACTATAGTTGTTCGGACACATTCGAACGTCCCAATCATGCTACCCATGCCGAGTGTCATTAACATAAGGAAAAACATGAGACTCCACAGTGGCTTGACATCCATCCACGAAATAGCCTCCGTAAAGGCAATAAAAGTTAGGCCAGGCCCTTGCGCCACCTGAAATGAACAATAACATGTTTACAAAAGACATTTATTTCTTGACAAAGTCGAGGTCTATTGGTGCTAAAGCCAAGCCCAAAATTGAACAAATTGAGGATTCATAAATATGGGTTGACGATTTGTAAGGTGATATTCGAATATTTTAAATTTCGAGTTTACAGTCAAAACGTTTTCCTGCATGAAACAGGGGTGTTAAAATAAGGAGCAAAGGTCTTCGAAATTCCTAACAAATAAGGGGGGGGGGGGCATTTCACTCCCGACCTCAGAGTACACAGCCATTTTGCAGTCAGAAAAGCTTGACATATTTACCAAAACTGTGACCAATTTCTCAAAATGTTCGGTTTCACGTTAGCTGTGATTACGAAGAAGGTCTGACGGAAAGGTTACTAGGACTGGAAACTAATATGCTAATTTATGATAATTATGCCTATGACCTATGTCTTTAACTAAACTTTCCCGAGTGAACGAGATAAATTATTACTTTTAAACATTGCTATTGTGTTTAACATGCTTTACAGCGTTGAATGGGACTTTTTGGCTGTTCGGAAATGGGGGTGCCGTGTCAGTGTTATTCTTTGCTGCTTACGTCATGCCACTGAAACTGTACTGAAACTAACAAATATAAATGTGATGCGCAACCGTTAATACTCACATTATCGAGCTCACTCTGAAGACTACAAGTAAAGGGCGCTGCGGTTGTTGCCCCGGTAACCGCAGTTGTTGCCCCGGTAACCGCAGTCGTTAGCGTTGACAGCGTTGTTGCTGTTACATTGGCCATTGTTCCATTACCTCCTGTCACGGCGGCTAAACCAGAGAGGCAGAGTTGATAGTTTTTGGTGGCCTAAACAAAAAGGGACCAAGATGTATCATTTGATAGTGTACTGAAAATCGCAAACGTAAAGCGCAAACTATTACAGTGCGTCGAGAACAGAAAAAATTACATTCTTAGGCCATGTTATGCAGAGGACAGTGAGATGCATATCACTCCATGGAAAACACGTAAACATTTGATAGAAATCCTATTGTTTTGTTGGTAAATCCCTAGAAATCCTTTTGTTTTCTGGAAATCTTGCACGCTATTCACAAGAATGAACTGCCCTTGGAGAAACGAAGGGAGGTCGAGAGAATTCAGAAATTGTACGGAGACAGAAGGGGCAAAGGGACTTTTCCCATAGAGGTTACTTCTTGGAAAAGGGCATTTCTCCAAATGTTTCGGGGAGGGGTGCACGTGCCCCCGGTGCTATCCCGGTTTTGACATTCCTGGAGAAAAGGCAAACAGAATCTATCTTTAACTGGAAACAAGGGAAAAGTGACTGAAAGAGGTAAACGAGGAAGACGAACTTGAGCACAGGCGGACATCACAAACAAAGCGTTTTATGAATTGAAATAGGCGAAAAAATTGACAACTGACATAACTGTAAAAACTAACCGGAAATGACGTCACATACCTTGAATCCGAGAATGCAGAAGATGACAATACTGGCGAATATCGACGTTCCGCAGTTTATACTTGACACCATAATAGCATCGCGGAGTACATTGTTATTGATGGGGTTGTAACTTGCCATGGCAATAAGACCACCAAAAGCCAGTCCAAGAGAGTAAAAGATCTGTGTAGAGGCTTCAAGCCATACTTCGGGATTTTTTAAATGATTGAACTGGAAAAGAGATAGGGTAGATTGCAAAACAAACATTAGTATGGACAAAGAGGCACAAAAATACCGATAGGTGTAGGAGGGTGTCACCCTCCCCTCGATCTTTGAAATTCTCTGAATTAGTCTAAATTTCAGAGTGTCAAATTTCATCAACTTTCTGAGATCCCAAATCCGAGAACATTGAATTGTGCTTGTGCTTTTTAGCGTATGTAGCAGCATTTGTGGACTTGGGCACAGGTAATGCTTAATTGCCAAACTGAGTTTATTTATTTTTCCCTCCATCTTATTTTGGTTTCATTCACTTGTGAAAAAGTTGATTATTCGCTGTTATGCTAAGATGATTCTAAAACTTTGAAGATCCTTCCAATTATGTCATCGTTAAAATAGATAAAACTATGGAGCCGTTAGCTTTTCTCCCGTCAAATTCTATTTTAGATGCAGTTTCTGGCCATTCCTAGATTATTGCCATCCAAACATTTTCTCGCTGCCAACCATGGTGGTGGCTTTAACTGAACACAAGTACACAACCATTAAATTTTAGCCCCACTTTGAAATACCTTGCACCGTCGTCACTGAGTCCGACTTCAAGTGCATCAAGTCGACCTGACGATTATTAACGTCCTAACCTAAAAATAGCAGAACTGTCTTCTGATTCAACCTGGTAAAAGAAACGTTAAGTTACAAAATTTTGTGTAAACCATTTTTTGGGTTCATATACTTTGTTTACAGTTTGAAGCTTTTAGTCCCCCTCCTTCAGAAAATTATCCCTGGCCTTGGGCGTGTAAATCTGTCGGGTATTGCACATTGAGCAGATCCCTCCAGCATCAAGTCAGCACCATGTTCCTTAAATGTTATCATCGCCCTCCCTTTTTCTCTTCTCTCATCCACCATTCCAAAGCATATTTCATTAAAATAACCACACCACATAGAGTTTATGAATATAGAACCTAACACGAAATAATTCGCCCGCTTATCTTATTTCTAATTTAGCCTGGTCTGAGATCTGAACTTCATTTTGAGCAACTTTTGAAAATTCGATGGCCTTCGAAGAAAATTCAAATATTTTTGTGGCCCGGTACTTAAAACAGTTAACTGATTATGCATATTTAGAGGTATTTAATGTAATAGTGATTCTTCCGGCTATGTGGTCAGCGTTCTGAAACATTCTAAAAATAGATATTTGTAAGGTCATCACTTAAGAACCCTGTGCCTGTAAAGGATCTTGCGCAACCGGCAAATAAATTTTCAAACCGGCCCGATATCGTACCGCATGAAAATACCGAAAACAACCCATTTCTTCTCGCAACAACCGCAAAGCATGCTGGTTGCGCAAGCGCCTTTAAACTGGCAATGTTGATACATACGTCTGGAGTGAACATATGCTTCACACCGGCACCTGCTCCTTCCAAGGTGACACCACGAATAAAGAAGATGATGAGCACGACATAGGGAAACAAGGCAGTGAAGTAGACGGCCTAGAAAAAAACAATTTTATGAAATTGAGAACCAAGGCTTCAACAGTATTTAATTTAATCACATCGAACCATTGTTATAAAGACTGGCATGGTACAGGTAGGAAGTATCTCAGAAAACAGAGTACTTCTTATAAGCACAAAGCAATTTCTTACCTTCCCAACAGACTGGACACCACGAAATACAATCACAAACAGCAAAACCCATGCACCAACAAGACAACCAACTAACTTCCAATTCATCCCACCCCCGTCCTCAATACTTGATGTAGTTTCTAATGTTGTTCTGTACCTGGAATAACATGAAGATGATGAGGAAACTGGGGGGTTTATACGGATAAGCTACTAAGCTACTTGAAAGTCAAGTAAATAATCGCAGACGTATACTACAAACATGACGTTACTTCCATTACTCCCACAAAGTTTCGTGACTCCGCCAATTATCGCGGTTCTCACGCGCTTTTCCGTGGGACTCACGCGCGTTTTCACGTGGATTCACGCGCGTTCCCGTAGGACTTACGCGCGTTCCCCTGGGACTCACGCGAGTTCTTCAGAAATCACGCAAAATTCCCAATAATCACGCCAATTCTCTAAAATCTACGCTTCTTCGCAGTCCTGCAATTTCTAAGACTACAGCAATACTGGCAAAGAGACGAATATAAAACACATTCTCATAGTTTTTAAAAAAAATTGGTTTAAAAACCTTAATGAACTCTACAAAATAACCCAACATGTGAAAAACCAGTTGAATAATCTAAAATTGCTTTAGATGTGCCAGCACATGCATTCTTCGTAAACAAAATAATCCATGTACCAAGGCTGAACAACAGAAATCATTTAGTTTAGTTACGAGGATGTGTTTCATATCTTTGATTGGTTAATACAGCAGACACACCGCCGAGTTCTGACCAATCAGATAACGGAAAATTGTAAACAAACACAAGGCCACTTTTATTCATTTTAGCGCTACCAGCTAAAAATGCCCAGTGTAAAATCTGTTACGATAGATTTCAAAAACTTTAACTAAATGGTGTTCACAAAATGTAGTTGGCACGTAGTAAGCATGTGCGACGACAATTTCCATTGCCATGGTAACTGCCGCCAATTAAAGTAAAGGTGGCAGCGACAAATGACTGCATACCCGGAAATATGAAAAAGTTCTAGGATGCAATAATTTTAAAATCAATTGCTACCAAAGTTCTGACGACAAATTCCACTACCATGGTAACTACCGCCATTTTAAATTAAGGTGTAGCATCAAATAACAAAACCAGCTCCTACATACAAACAATTAAATGTAAAAATAGTTCTAGGACGCCAACATTACAAACTCTATTATTGCTCCAGTTGCGACGACAAATTCCATTACCATGGTAACTGCCGCCATTTTAAATTAAGGTGTCAGCATCAAATAACAAAATACTGCCTACATACCAGTAGTAGGATGTTGATCCAGCTTTCCTGCATTCTTCTACAACCACTCCATTCTCTTTAGGACATACGGCGAACGGCGGAGTCTTTGCAAATGAAATGAAGAAATAGTACAAACACCAAGCTACCAACATATTGTAGTACACACCAACAAGAAAGGAGACTACGACAGCACTCAGCCCCAGGCCACTGAAATACGGAGATATTGAATTCCATACACCAAGAGGACCCTTGCGGAGGCGCTGGCCTATGCTCAGCTCCAGAAAGAATATAGGAACCCCGATGCATACAAGCGAAATGGCGTACGGAATGAGGAAAGCACCTGAAAAACAAGAGAAACACTGTCGATAATATGAGCCTTAAATACGACATATTGTCGATAATACGAGCCTTAAATACGACATGCTGTCGATATTTCGAGCCACAAAAGGACAAAAATAGAGAGTAAAGCCCGTTGAACGCACTATGTCCCGACGCAAGGTGGTTGAAAATCTCATTGGTTGGACTATACAATAGACTATTGTTATGTAACCAATCAATAAAAGATCAAATCACAATTTAAACGTTTTTTTAGACCCCGTTTAAACTACAGAAAGAAGAACGGAACTCCTTGGTTTCCTTCTTGTTTGGGAACGACGCCTCTTTTTTCATCGCGTTTACACTGAAGCAAAAGGAACGGATCCAAATTTCAGCCTGTTTACACCTGATCAAAAAGAATGGAACTTTCAGGTAAACCATGCGCAGTGGCGCGGCAATGCAGCTGACATTTTCAGAAAGCCTCGCCCAAACCCTAGATTAAGCCCCGCTTACAATCGTAACCAAAAAGTTCCGTTCCTGACCGTTTACACTAGAAAAAGAAGCACGATTCGGGGACGGAACCAAAGAGTTTCGATATTTTAATGAAACCAAAGAAGAACGGAACCGTTCCCAAACTAGCCCGGGACCAAGATGCTTAGTGTAAACGCAAGGCCTATCGTCGCTTTTTCAGGCCCGGAATGTAAGAGTTCCGTTCTTTTTTCTGTAGTGTAAATGGGGTCTTAGTCAGAACCGCGCCGCACAGCCGCTGAACGGGTGACTGATGAGGTAGAGTGCCTTAACTTGCGTTGATCTACAATGCAATAGTTTCCATTATTTATCGATATATTTATTTAATAAGGTGTAAAAAACAAGAAAATATTGCGTGGAACTCGGAACAGCATCCCTATTTCAATCAGTGAACTGCCAACCCTCCCACAGTTCAAAAGAAAATTAAAATCATATTTCAACAGCTGAAATTAAATCAAAACACGACTCCCTGGAAGAGCAGCAAATAGGCCCTAACAATTTATTGTATTTAGATTATAAGTCTAATTTAATTTAAATTTAGTTTAGTTTGTTTCAATTTGATTTAGTTTTTTCGGATTACTGAAGGGATTTTTAGTGTATCAATAATTTAATATGTATATGAATATGAAAGAAGGCGTCGATTGACTGTAAATTAGCTATTGTCATTTTAAGCCTACTAAATGAAATTAATAAATAATTCCATTCTTTTTTAAATGCTTACTTCGATTTCGATTTCGTTCTTATATAAACAAATTCTTTGCCTTAGAAGTTCAATCAGTGATTGGCCGACCTAGTCGGGGACTTCTGGGACTAGTTGGGGGCGTCCGGGACTAGTTTGGGGCGTCCGGGACTAGTTGGGGCGTCCGGGACTAGTTGGGGGCGTCCGGGACTAGTTAGGGGCGTCCGGGACTAGTTGGGGGCGTCCAGGACTAGTTGGGGGCGTTCAGGACTAGTTGGGGGCGTCCGGGACTAGTCGGGGACGTCGCAACTGGTGGCGGGCGTGATTTTTCAAAGAACTCAATCCTGTTTGACAGGAAAGTTGGCAACGTGGTAGATGGCTTATGAAAACACGATCATAGTTGTCCTAAAAAGCGAAGGAGGAGAGTCGCCGAATCCACTGATTCTTAAGATGGTCAGGTCAAGTTTGAACCAGGCTTCGATTCCAGCAAAACCTCGGGACTGGTTGCGTTTGAACGTCTCGCCTAAAGCGTAAACTACTTCATAATCTGAAGAAAATACTTGAAGATTGACTGGCAATTATCGCTGTTCATATTTCACATCCACAAAATGGTCATCCCATTTATACCTATATGAATTTACAAGATAAGGAAGGGGAGATGCAGGGCAACAGTTTGTCAACACAGAATTAGAAGGCTGGAATATAGAATTCATTGATGGATTAAGAGGTTGACAATCAAAACACCTTTTGACTTTCAAGGGCTCACTTTTATCTAGAATAGGCTTTAAAACACCACTCATGTTTCGTAATTGTAAACGGGGAAAATTAACAGCATAAAGAACGAGGGTTTAGAAGCTCTGCAGTGGATTCCATAGAATGAATGGAAATATCGGTGATGTGCTGAATTCTGATTGGTTGGAGTATACAATAGGGTATTGTTGCATAGACCAATCAGCGCTCGTTCTGTATCACGAACACAGAAGAGAATACAATAGGGTATTGTTACAAAGACCAATCAGCGCTCGTTTTGTATCACGAACACAGAAGAGACTGAACAGAATAACAGTAGTGAGCTAACAGAATAAGAGGAAGGCCTATCTGAATTGTGTGGCGTTGAAAAGGGAAAAATGGCGCAATAAATTTATGTCTAACTTATTTTTGTGTGTTGTTTGAGTAAGGAAAGAACTTTAATGGCACTATGTTCCGACGCATTTCGCTGGCCATGTAAAATCCTATTGGTTAGACTATACAATAGACCTATTGTTACGTAGCCAATCGGCTAATCTTCAATGTTTTCACGATTTGAAACAAGCCGCAAAGCCTATTTTTAACACTGAACCGTCGACTGACTGCCTTTAAGAGTTGCTCAGGGGTGGCATAGAGAAACAGAGGTTAGTTTTATCAGAAACGCCCAAATGGTCATTGAATAACTATTAGGAGTGACAGGGCTTTAAAAAGAGAGACATGATTGTAAGTTGATACTGCTACTCTTTGAATAGGTTATTTGGATTTCGAGAAAAATCTGCAGAGATAATCGCCAAAGATCAACATGTAGGGACTTACTCTAAGGATGGGAGGGAGAAAGGTAACGATGGACAATTGTATTGATAGGGAAAAGTAGGGAGATGCACAGGTAAGGAGAGGCACAGTTTAAAAGGGGCACTTTGTCCCAGAAAGGGGGAAGTTTGCCTTATAAAAAGAGGCACATTTCCAAAAATAATAAAGAATGGGTTTCTATCCACGATCCCTCACATCTCCCCCGCTAAATTTGAATCTACGTATAGAAATTATTAGCCACAAGTCCTTACTTTAGCTATCATGTTCCCCATTTATATCTCCTTGGGTTGTGCAAGTACCGAATATTGGATGACGTAACTGAAATGAAGGGACTAATAGTGAAACGGGGGGCCTTAGAAATAAAAGATGTGGATTATCACCAAGGAAACAAAACCGGTCGCAATCCTGTATTTAATCACTCCGTTTTCATTGGGATATTTACGGCCACTTTCAAATCCCCGAGGTAAACAGTTGATAAGGAAAATCCCATGTGACACCAGTTCTATTTGTCTTCCAAACACATGGGAATGGAAGGATCCCTTTTGCGATCAAGGAACTAAGTCCATAAGGAAAAAGGAAACAAATAAATCTGACAGCAACTGGATGATAATCCCGATGTAGAATATGAATGAATCCTTTGAGCGACTACGACAGAAATCTGAGCTTCCTATCTTCAAAGCTTGAAATGCTAATATTAGAAACGATGACTTACTCAATATCAGGATGTCGTGGCGAAGGTCGTGGTGAAAAAGGGATTTAGAGGGTGTTTATAGGGGGAGATTGTCTCTGGTGCTCGCGGTGGAAAGGGGTTTATAGGGAGTTTATAAGGGGGAGGGGTGTCTCTGATACTCGCGGTACAAAAGAGGTTTAGAGGGCGTTTATAGGGGGAGGGGTGTCTCTGATACTCGCGGTATAAAAGGGGTTTAGAGGGCGTTTATAAGGGGGAGATGTGTCTCTGATACTCGCGGTATAAAAGGGGTTTAGAGGGCGTTTATCGGGGGAAGGGTATAACCGGCGAGTTGAGACCAGAGATGCAACAGGGGTGCAGCAGGGAGTGCAATAGAGGATGTAACCATGGTAGTATGTGGATAAGAAGGCTTGGAACAGGGGTTGCAGAAGCGGGTACAACAGGAGAAATGGTAATGGGGAGTTGGAAAGAGTAGTATGAAAAAAGGATGCAACAAGGGGGTGAAGCTGGGGAAAGAGGTGGATAAGAGGGGTTGGAACAAGGGGACATATGGTCAGGGGCGGACTGGCTCCAAATTTAGGGCCCGGGCAAATTCGTTGAGAAAGGGCCCTGAAATTCAAAGTAAGTTTACGGGTATCGTCGAAGTCTTTTGTGGCAACATTTTTAAGGCTTCCTTGAAAGGCTATTTGAATATTGCTATTAGTTCTCATTAGTTACCACCATAAAACTTAAGACCGCCCAATATGAATGTCAATTCTAAACGAAATTTGGCGTTGGAAATTTAAATTGGGTGTTCTACAATCCTTCAATTGGGTCCGCGTCATTTTCACTGTATTTTCCAGGGTTTTATTCTGACGTAGGATAAAGCCCTGGCAAAACGACTAAACATTTCACTAAACATTTCACTCAACATTTGTCTAATGAAGTTGAGCGAAGTTTAGCGAGGGTGGCAAAACGTGAATAAACTTTTCACTAAACTTCAACCAACTCGTTTGAACTGTGAGCTGTCTATGACGCTGTTGGGTTGTAGGGGATCTTGCATAGGAACTTGCTTTTGGTTTATTTTGTTGCATGGACAAACAGTGGATAAAAATAAGAATTGGATGAAGCAACGAGGAAAGAAAAGACTTTTAGCACATTAACAAAAAAGTTGACTGTTGAAGAAGACAGAGTAGCGTACAACGAGATATGCAGTTGTCTCATAAAGGATTTTTGGGTCACGTAGAGACAGGAAAACCAGGGAAACAGACGAAAACCTTTGGATTTTCACAACTAGTGCGCTTGCGCGATCACAACAAATGTTTAATTGGTGGCAAAACAACTAAACATTTGCTAAACAACGCTAAACAACGCTAAACAACGCTAAACATTTTTGACTAGGATCAAACTTTGCTCAACAACACTCAACACGACTAAACAACACTAAACAGGGTGGCAAAACGACTAAACTTTTCACTAAACTTTTGACTAAACAGAAGTTGAGTGAAATGTTTAGTTGTTTTACCAGGGCTTAAGAGGAAAGAGAAAATCATGCCATTGTGGGGAAAAATTATCGTTTTCTAGCTAAATGACATTTTTAAGTGGGAGAAGAATGAAGCAAAAAGAATCAAAGGCAGGTTGTGATAGAGAACTTATTTTTTCTTTAGTGTATGATTTTTTAGGGTTAAATCTGGCTGCATAAAGCGTCGCTGTAGTGTTTCTACCACTAAGCATTAGATTGGTGGATGGTTGAACCCCTCGTACATAAAAGTCTGCAATGAAATAGTACCAAATCCCACCGAGCAAATCATGGGCCTAATGGGATGTCTCAGCTATTAAAGTAAATCTTGAAATATAATTTTTCAGTCAAAGCATAATGGGGGTTGATATTTTTCCGATCATTGGTTGAGCAGCCAGGTTAATTGATTGGTTGAGCAGCAGGCAATATGGAACAATTTGTTAAGATTGCTCCGGGGTTTAGGAAAGTCCACCACAATTTTGGCCGAATTCAAGAAATAGTTTGAAAATATGACATTACAGGGATGGCCAGAAAATGCATTAAAAACACCAAGTTTGACCAAAAGAGGATCCTAGGCAATGCCTGTTAGCTTTCTTTTAAAATAATTTCCATGGTTCAAAGAGGCTTGATTTTAACATAACAATGGAAAAGAAGTTGGAGTTGGTTTTATAATAAACCTTTAAGCGTCAGAATAGGAAGAACGTTTAACAACGAGGAATGAGTTGGAAAAGGTGCAAGCGATGTGAATGTGGAGTCAGAATCATAGGAGCTGACTCTAGGATAAACTGGACTGAAACAAGACAAAGCTGGGTAAAAATAGAAGGAAATAGAAAAAGGCTTGAGGAACATCAAAAATAAACAACATCTTCAAAATGTTCTGCGAAGATTCCCTTCTCGAATGAGCATGTAAAAAAGACTAAGGCTTTAGCTTTCATTTCATTGCACAGTTATTTGTGGCTAAAGATGACAGTTTTTGACTGGTGAAATGTGTTCGAGAAAAGCCAATCTTCTCAAACTTTCTCAGTAATTCCAAGAAATGACGTCCCTGGTGATACTTTGTTCACAATTACCGACAACCAAGATCATAACTTCAACTTTTAGCGACAAACGCAACATTTCCGACACACAACTTTAAACAACTTTCTAAATGCAACAATAAAAAACCCTGCCTTGCCTGTAGAAGACAGTAACTTATTGTTCTCAGTAAGAAATCTTCAAAAGTAGTGTGTCAAACTATGCCTTCATTTCTATGAGCATAAAGCCTGTAATGCATCTTAGACTTCCAGTTGCATCTTTTCTCCTTTTCTTGTTAAGTTTACAATGGCAGAAATGTGCTGGAGCAAAAATTTTGTTCCAGCTTTCTATGCGTTACATGATTCCAGTGGCGTACCCAAGGGGGGGAATGGAGGGGTCCGGACCCCCAACTTTTCTTAAATATGGTCCTCGAGATTTGTCCAAAAACGATGTAACACTCATTGGGGGGGGGGGGGGTAGTATACTGTATGCTTGTGTCAATAACAATTGTAAAATGCTTTGCTATTTACCGTAGCTAACATGAATCAAATGGGGGAAAATTTGCAAAAGGGCGTTTCCCCGCATTTGCGAGTGTTTGAAGGGCGTGGTCCAAAAAATTTCTAGGGGCTCGGCCCCAGACCCCCCCCCCCCCCCCAGTGCTACAGCCCTGGGTACGCCACTGCATGATTCTTGTCTGATCGAGGCACAAACAAGGAGGGGGGCTGAGCCCTCCGCTGTTTTGATGTATATTCTCAAATCTAGCTGGTTAGCATTTAAGTATTCTACCTTTTTAGAAATTGATTCAAAAATCTGTCATGTCCTTGCAAACATTGAAACTGAGGGCCAGAAGAGAAATTTTTTCCAATTTTGGAACTTCCATTAAGTATTGTATTACTGCATAAGAAACAGTAAGCCCTAGGCTCAGAATACTACGTGCTTACATGGGGCCCCAAATCTTGGAAAATGCTTTTTCAGTACCATATTCTGTATCCACGTATCTTGACAGATACTGTGGTGTAATGGCAAAAGAAGAGGGCCTCTACCAAACAATACAAGTTGCCAATTCATAGTAAAATGAAGAAAAATTGCAACAATTTTTGGAGGGCCCACAGGGCGATCGCCCGGTAGCCTGAACCGGCCAGTCCGCCCCTGCATATGGTTTAACAGGAAAAGTGGAAACGGAGAAGCAGGAAAAGAGGGTAAACATTGGAAGATTAAAGAGGAGTTCAACAGCAAAGTACGACAGCACTGGTGTCCAACTGGGTTGTGCAACATAGGTGAGGCTTTAAACTCCGTAGTGAATAACATAACAATATACCAGAACCAGTATTTTTCAATTCTCTTGTAGCATCTGTGTGACATCCCCTAACATCAAACAGGGATTACTCATCACTCATACCAAAGGTCATTCCCCTACCATTGTTTACAATATTACTTCGTCCACCTGACTCATGCTTATGTCATCATCATTTATGCAGAATCAGCATATTTACTGTCAAAGGCAATGAGTCATGATAACGGGAAAGGGGTTACCCCAATATGGTGCGTCATGAATTTTGTGCTGCAGTACTGTTTGTGGAATCAAGGCTGATCACATTGAATTTACCTAGCACTCATCTCGAAAACTGGTTATATAAAAGAGATATAACATTTCATTGTCTGGTATAAAAGAGATATAACATTTCATTGTCTGGAAGAACGGTTCCTGGGACTTGATGGGGCCTTGCTCCCTAGCTAGTATTTGGAAAAGCTCCCTAGCTAGTAGATGATTCCCCCCCCCCCCCAAGAAAAAAGATCATAGTTTTATTTTCTTACATGTGTTACTGAATTTTAATGTATCCACTCTAAGCAAACACAACAGAAGACTGAAGATTACACAGCTTGACTTTGACATGTCTCTTTTTCCTTGCATCTGCAAATATTATCATAAGCCTTGCAACACAACCAGATTCTAAGCAACATGATAATTAAGCAAGCAAAGATAAAAATCAGTCCTTGCACGGGGAGCTCAACCAAGCACCTCTGCATGTGCCTAGGAAGTTCTCATCATCATCAGGTACCATATTCTATCAGAAGGTTGGCTACCATGACCCTCCAACTATCAGGCCTGGTCATAAGACTTTAAGCAGTGGAGCATCAAACAGCTCTCCAAGTAATCTCCAGGTTAGCTATTTCTAGATACATAAGAATACCAACAAAGGAAAAATTGATTTCAAGGAGAGCAATTTGCTTTCTAGAGCAAATTAAGAAGAGCAATCTGTAGCTCCCTTCCAGAATTTGAGGAGAGCCTGGAGGGAAGCAAGAGCTATGGCTCACCTCAAATGGCCAGGCCACCAACTATCCCTATCTTCAGAATATCAAAATCTGAGTTTTGGTTTGTTGTCATGGTCATAGATAAAACTAAGGGGCTAGTAGTAGAGATGGGCCCCCAGAACCACCTCTACAGTGTTTGTAAAGGGACACCATCCCTCTTTCCAGGAGTTCTTCCACCCGAAGCCGTTGACCCCTGGAGTCGTAGCTCATTCGCCCTCCTCTTTTTCTAGGAGCTTGATTGATCAACCACCTAGCATGTTTTTGCTGTCGAGAAACTAAATGCAAAAAATCAAATTTTGTTATTGATGTGATGATGCTCAATGGAACACCTAGAAAGTTGAAGCTGCTCAGTTTGTCAAGCACCTGCTTTTTGCACAAAGGCTTGATAAAATGGAAGTTTTTAGCATAGGACCAGAAACTCACCCTTCCTTGTGCTACAGGGGATATTCCTTGTGCAGGTCAATTGTATTTAGAACATTTAAAACCTTATATTCGCTTTTAGTGCATAGAACTGGACATTTCTAAGTTACTATTCCCGAGGGGCAAATCACTCTAGAAAAATCCCGTATACCTTTTGTGAAAATCCTATATTTTTATCTAAAAATCCCTAGAAATCCTTTTGCTTTAGGGAAAATCTCATACGCTATTTGCAAGAGTGAATCGCCCCTCCACTACTCCAAGTTTCAGGCTAAATAAGGTTGGAGCTCCATCTTTCTCTGAATTATTTGCTTATTTCAAAAACCAGGAACAAAACACACATTTCTAGGAAATCTTATACAGGGGACATGTAAGGTAGTGTTGGGACACCAAACATCAAAGCAAGAGCTGAAATTTAACTTCTCTATTCTGAACTACAAAGTAAAGAAGTGGAACAAAACATAGCATGTTCAATAATTAGAATTGCATTAAAAAAAAGTAAACAAGCTTGATCTTTCCTCTCTCCCTAATCCCCCTTTCCCTTGTTAGGGTTCAGATAGGCTCTTTAGCCTTCCCTCAACTTTACCATTTAATAAAGAGAGAAAAAATTCAGATTGGTAAAATGTATCTTTTAAACCCAAGCGATTTGTGATGTTATGTGCACTTCAAATAATTTTTAATTGCATTGTGGAAAATTTTTATATTCATATACTTATATATATATCTTGTTACAGTAGAATCCCGTTATAACGTACTCGGTTATTACGTACTTTCGGATATAACGTACTGGTGTGCTTAGTCACAGAAAAAGGTGTGCTTGGTTTTAGTCAATTTTAACATACTCTCGTTACAACGTATTTCCGATATAACGTACTTAATACACTGGTCCCTTGAAGTATGTTATAACCAGATTATACTGTATAATAATAATAATAATAATACCTTTTTACTGTTAGTTTGACAATAGTGTGAGCACTAATAAACACTAACATGAAGCATTTTAAGAGATTGCATTATGGAAGTCATTGACTGCAAGCGTTACAAGTGTTATATCTTTAGTTAATTATTATTAATGTATATATATATTTTAGTATTTATTGGCCTGATCAGGATGACAAATAAGGATTTTTGTAGGTTGGATTTTGCCAGCAAATCTTTTTTACCCTTCTTCTTTTCTTTACCAAAAAATAAAAAAAACCTACTGTACCTTTGACTTACAATAGTCTTATCACTGCCATTAATAGGAAAAGTGACAATGAAACTAGGGGGCACAGGGACATGTTCCCTATTTTTTTTAGGAAATGGCCCTTCAATTAGAAGGCATATCTTAAGAACTTATGAAATCATGCACTATTTCTTAAATAAGTTTTACCTTATTCTAAGTTCTACAAACCCAGGACTTTCAAACTTTGCCTCTTCAAACAAGAGGGTATCATGGAAATCAGGGACCGTGGAAGTAAAGGGCTAATAATTTCCCCAATAATTTCAAAAATGTACTTAAAACCTTACAAAAAATCGCCCTGGTCTTGTTTTTAGCTCGCCGCCCCAAAAAAACGTTATAGCCCCCTCGATCTGTAATACGCTCCGAGGTCCTTGTGTGGAATGGCACAATTTTGCACCTCACTTGCATAAACTGCAGTTTTTTGCCCTACAGCAAAATAGTAATATATTATGGAAACAACGGGTTTAAACGGGGCAGTGATAAAATTGTATGGCCTTATTCCGTGACACAGCTCAACCATTTCAAAATAACCGCAATGATTTACGGAATTTTAAAAGCAAATTAAACATAAATATGTAAACACTATTGAAAGCCTGTGAATCGTCAGTTGATTTCTTTTTGCTTTTTATCGATTTGCTGGTCTTTAACTTTCCAATGAATGCAATGTTTTGAAATTGAAAAAAAAACAAACCGCTGGTGAAAATTTCATGAGTAAGCTGTGTGAATGTTGACAATTGGACTTTGGCACTATCGTGGGGGATTTTCACATTGATGCGATGAGATAGATCTTCACGATCAGATTATTTAAATCCAAAAAGCTGGTACCAGAATGAAACCGTCTAGCTCTGGAGACAGTCTGACAACTTCATTGTGAAAATTTACTGTTCGACAAATGAGGGAGAAAAGATCTGCATTTAATACAAGCTATTTGGAAGGCAATCAAAATGTCATTAGATCCGATTTCTCAATTCACTGTTGATCCCACTCGACAGCTGAATTGATAATGAAAAACATAACCTCGTTTTTTTATATGTTTAAATCAAAGATATGTCCCGGGGAGTGGGGAAATTTGTACTTTATAAATTCTAGCGTGTGTGTATTATAGTACAAATTGGGTCATAACAAAATTATATGACAAAAGATATCTCAGTAGAACTGAAGTTTATCTACTTCTAGAGAGCAAATGTTGATTTTTAATACAAAGGGTTTTCTCAAATTTATGCAACCCTGACAGGTGACCTGAAAACTTAATCGCAACTTGCTGTGTTTAAAAACACGCTGCGACAATGCGTCTTTAACTTTTCAATGCCGATCGGCCCTCCTGGCAAAAAACATCGTTTTACGCTGGTAATTTACAAAAGTCAAGATATGCTTCGCTACAAAACATTTATTTAAATATACTTGAACCCTCTGGGTGGCAATTGAAATTACAAAGGTTAAAACAGTTGGATATCTTTCACTTCAAATAACTCGTAATGAAACGCTATATAACAAACCTCCTCCATTCTTTTGACACAAATAAGGAAATCTCCAAACATTTCCAAGACCAACTGCGTAGCCAATAATAGCTAAAATAAACTCGACTTTATTGCCCCATCCACCTCTGTCGCCATCTCCCTCGATTGGTTTTACAGCGTCTTCACTTGAAGATGGATCTGTCTGCGAAATCGGCGGCTTCATCTCCACTTCGGGCTCGTTTAACTCCACTTCGTAGCCATCTGTTGACTTTGAAGTCGTCCGTTTTTTAAACTTAACACCTTCGACCGACATTTTGCAAAATCAAACTTAGGGTATTCAGGAGCCAAGACGAAAAAAGCAGGTTCTTATCTGGACATGTCAGGTTTAGGCTCGCCCCCTAGCAGCAGAAACCAACAACGTGACAATTCTAGGCCCATGCTGGGTTTACTTGCTGTCAATCAAATCGAATATCGATTGTTTTCTGATCGGCTTAGGATACTCCAATTGGTTACCCCTGGTGTAACATCAATCAAATTTGAATAAGACAAGTGAGCAATCTCACGGGCTTGTGCTTTCAAAGGGGGTTAAAAACAACGAAGCGAGGGGATTAAATAAAACATTAAAAGGGGAAATGAGACACCTTTTGCGCTGTGGTTACATGGCGTTTATCTAAGAAGACAAATCGTTAAGCCAAAAGCCTTTTGAATACATTTGATAACGACATATTGTGGTTTTTGGATAATTTAAAAAAGGAATGAAACACATAAAACCCCCTTTGTCTAGTCTGTGACTTGATAAAGCAAATAAAAATTTGATAATTCAAAGTAACTACGTCAAGAAAATGCTTGAATTACACAAGACCAGTTTCTTTGTTTTGATGTCAACAACAAATAGAGAGGCGCCACGCAGCAAATTATCTATTTGAAGCCCCTGCACCTTTTAAACCCTCTTATTCACGCCCCTGTTTAGCCCCTCTTCATCCCAACACTGCTTATTCTTAACTGACATTTCGGGGGTTTTAAGAGGGTTCAATCGAAAATATCCTTGAAACAGCTGAGGGTGTAATCACTTGATGGAAACTTCGTTTGGTAGAAATCCTATTTTTTTACGGTAAATACCTAGAAATCCTATCGTTTTACAGTAAATTGCTAGAAATCCTATTTTTTACGGTAAATTCATAGAAATCCTATTGTTTTACAGTAAATCCATAGAAATCCTATTGTTTTATGGTAAATACCTAGATATCCTATCGTTTTATGGTAAATACCTAGAAATCCTATCATTTTACGGGAAATCCCTAGAAATCCTATCGTTTTACGTAAAATCCCTAGAAATCCTATCGTTTTACGTAAAATCCATAGAAATCCTATTGTTTTACAGTAAATCCATAGAAATCCTATTGTTTTACAGTAAATCCATAGAAATCCTATTGTTTTACAGTAAATCCATAGAAATCTTATTGTTTTAAAGTAAATTCATAGAAATCCTATTGTTTTACGGTAAATCCTTAGAAATCCTATCGTTTTGGCTGGAACCTCGATCGCTTTTTAAATAACTGAATTGCCATTTGGAAAAAAACCGTTAGCGTTCCCTTGAAGATTGAGCGCCCCACTCAGATGTGCCCCCACGCCGTAGACCCCCTTCCAAACGAAGATAGGGGGGTCTAGGTTCTATCTTCGTAGGCTAGTCTTCTCCCTTAGAGAACAGAAATATTATCAAGATATAATAAGAAAAGTTCTCTGATTTTATCTTGATATTATCTAAACACTTGGCGTCAGATCGAGATTTGAAATAGTTGCCGAGATATCGGATTTAAAGATATTGTTGGCAGTCAGACTTCAGCCATCGAAAATACCAAAGACAAAGGGGCTAGAAGGGGTGCAGCCCCCTAAATAGGCAAAATATGTAGCATCGTCTGTGTACGTGAAAAAACTCAGTTCGACTGTGTACTCCAGTTTCGTATTGCTGCAATATTTTCAACCCATTGTTTTTAAGAGTTTCTTAATTCTAGTTGCATTTATAGGTTTATATATATATGCAATTTTTCATGTTAGGAATATGTTATACAACTAATTTAATCTGTCGTGCATCGTGTTTGTGGTTCGTTATTGTTAATGAGAATGTCTTTCGATGTTTGCGTCAGTCTATTTTGTTTGTCATTGTGCCATCTCTATTTTAGTTGTTATTAGTCTATTTTACGTTAATTTGTGTCATTGGGGTTTTGTGTACGTCACTCGTGTTGCTAAAATCGTATGTTCTTTTAGTGCAAGTCCAGTCGAGTTGAAGTTGTCCTCTAATTTAGTCGGTAGGGTGTAAACGTGATTTTAGATGTTCGGATAGCCGTTGTTATTTCGAGAAGTTTGAAGCAAACCAGTTTTGCCGAAGTGAGCCGTTTAGCCGTTGTTGAATTAGATAAATTTATAAGAGGCGTAGAGCCAAGAAATCAGAACACGCTTATCAAATTTTGTACTATCTTTTACTGTCGAATCTGCGAACACAAGCCTGTAAAACCCTCGTAAATTCAGTGGTTTTAATCTCGTATTTTTTATTTCATAATTGCAGCATATAAGAAACTTTTGAAGTTGGTAGTGAACACCTTTTTTGAAACTTGTTAAGAATTTTTTTGCGTCCATAGTTGAAATTAGCTGTGAATTTTTTTTAAACAAGTTTTTTGTCAACCACTTTGATCAAATTTAATGAAATTTTGGGTATTGCTTTATCAAATCTGAATTCATTCTTAAGTTGTTGCCTTTTTTAGTACTTAAACTTTTTAATCTTTTCAGAGCATCCAACACTCGTTTCTTAAAGCACTTTTCTTAATAAAAAGAATATCTTATAGTTTAGGTGCACCCCAAATATCTACAAGATCTATTTTCGTCTGTGGTAGTGAAAGGGGGGGGGGGTGATGCCCACAAAAACAAACAAATTTGCAAACAAATTATACATTATAAACTAATTTAAAGATGAAGATTTCAATTCTGACAGTTTTTCAACTTTTTTCATTGACATCCTCCATCTTAGTAATTTTTTTTACCAAGACGTATTAAGAAACACTGCCAAATTCAGTGCAAATTCAAAGTGGCTGCACAAAATTACAGCTAGATGCTGGGCCAGTAATATTCCCTTTATGCATTTCTTTACCAGAAAAAGAGATAACTTCCAAATTACATATAATCCCAAAAATTGCAAACTTTTCAATTGAGAAGTGCGCACATGAAAAAGAAGGTGTTTGAAAGTACCTTGGACCCAAAACCCGGAAGATAGTTATGAAAAACGGAAAACCCGGACTTGGAAATTAGAAAATCCTGAGACAAATATATATACTTCAACATGTTTCACCTTTTCCCGTGTTCTGCATTAAAATACCTTCGTACCAGAGGTGGCGCAAGAAATCTTCCGACAGAGGGGCTGGAGCTTCGGACAGGGGGGCTAAAATAACTAAAATAAGCAGTTTTCGTACGTTATTTTGTCAAATTTGCTCCGACAATAAACTAAAATTTCCTCCGATGGGGGGGGGGGCTAGATTCTTCCGACGGAGGGGCTGTAGCCCCCTTAGCCCTCCCCTGGCGCAACCACTGCTTCGTACCCGCAGTTATTACCAACAAGAAGGTAAGGATCTACCCAGTCTGCAAGGCACAGGGTAGATCCTTGCCTTTTTTCTCCAAATGAAGTTGCCATCAGTGTTTGCGTAAGAACAGAATTTTAGGGAAATTTGTCATAGATTGCGGAACGGAACGAGGGAATTCTACACACTTGCCGGACGCAGATTTTCTCAAAATAATGCACGGATTGCAGAAATTTCAAAATGTTTAGCGGGATTCTTAACCTCCTTGTTGGATAGGATTTCATCATCGCATGTTTTGATCTTGTTAATATATAAGTTGTTCATAAATAAACTTATATCCATCCATTCAGAGGTGGCGCCAGAAATCTTCCGACAGAGGGGTTGGAGCTTCCAACAGGGGGGCTAAATTGACTATAATATGCAGTAGTTTTCGTACGTTCTTTTGTCAAATTTGCTCCGACAATAACCTCAATTTTTTTCCGACAGGGGGGCTAGATGCTTCCGATGGAGGGACTGTAGCGCCCTAGCCCTCCCCTGGCACCACCACTGTATACATTCTATGCAATTTGCAATTTTGAGCAACGATTTATCTCAAAAACGAGGATTTTAGCCATAAATGGGTGCTTCTTCGGTGAATATTCAAACCTGTCGGCGAATGAAGATTGTCTCCCTCACTTTTTTGCCAAATGAGGCCTGAATAGCTAGAGCGAAAAAGCTAGCAATTCGACTGCTTACATCCCATTTATTTAAGAACGAACTAAGAGCAATGCTGCCTCGGATTTTCGAAAAAAATTAAGAACAGTTAGCCTGAACTTAAATTTACTGGTTCTTATAAAAAGAAAAGAGTGCACTTGAGATCTAGTCCGGGACGAGACCCGGGTCGATTAGCCGGGGGCCAACCCGGGTTAGATTAGCTCTGGGCAAAATCGAGTTAGTAAAAGGTAATGTGTCCATATAAAAGGACTGCGTATACCCAACATGTCAAGTAACATCAAAATAACGGCTTGTGATTGGTTAGTATTCTTGCGATGCAAAACTGCTCACATGAAAAGCTAACCTCACAGCAGTATAGATAAACAAAACGACCGTAATGGCTGGGGCGATAACATGAAAAATCACATGTTTCTGAAAACCCCCGCAGAGTTACTTGCTTTAGCTGGACACATTACCTTTAAGCCCCAGGTGAAACAGCGACAGATAAGCCCCGGGGCGATCACGCGACAAATTAGCCCCGGGGCGAGTCCGGGGTTAGTTTGCGTCAAGTCACTCTTCATTTTATTTAAAAGATCTTATGATTCACCCAGTACAGGAGGCGGCTTACATTTTCAAGAAACGTACGAGAACCAGAACAAAGGATTTCTAAAGGTTTTTGAGGACAATTAAAAATAAATTCATCCATGATACAAAAATCTTTTCGAAGTTTTCTTCTAATTAAAGAAAGTAATTTTGAAAAACCCACAACATTTGTTTTGACGAGACGTCTTAAAAATTGCTTCAGAAAAGAACGTTTTGAACACATGCTTCAGGTTTTGTCGAGCACATATAAATCGGTATAAATCCGTGGAATCAAGGTAGGAAATATAGTTTTAAATTTCTCTTCCTATTTCACAAAATGCTTGTGCTATAATGGATGTCTAGTAAAATTCAGTGCGATAAAAGGATGGATTGAATAAAATTCTCTTCTGCATTTTGTGGTAAGGCGACACTAAAATCTTCCTGTCCTGTGCTTTCATAAGAGCTTTGAGGGTTTGGTCAAATCAATTTCATGGCCTGGGACCGAGTTTTCAGTCTCAAAATAAAAAAGTCTGGATCGAGCTTCCTATTGTTTTGAAACACCAAAATTCGCAGCCCGTTCAATTTCAAAAGAAAGAGGGCCCCAAACAATAGCGGGAAGCCATACCTCAAAACCAATGCTTCAACGATATGGATACGCGAGAACTGCAATGCTGTGTGTATGATTGCTGAAAAAGAACAAG
Source organism: Rhopilema esculentum (assembly GCF_057945365.1). Lineage (NCBI taxonomy): Eukaryota > Metazoa > Cnidaria > Scyphozoa > Rhizostomeae > Rhizostomatidae > Rhopilema > Rhopilema esculentum. The sequence continues at coordinate 1,906,968 of NC_142815.1, read as the reverse complement.
GCCAGAGCAGCTGAAAACATTGCAAAGGGTGACAGAGAAGGCTGTCTCCTCGCATGGGCTGTCCTGGGCCCTCTTCCCGGATGGCGACACTCTGCTCACATTAGAAGCTCCATCCAGCCTTTTTATAGCAAGTGCGAAAAACCCATCAACATTTAGGCCAAAAGGCCTCACGATTCTTGTGGCAAAATGACCGCATGCACACTCGGCCAACTTTGCCAACTGTAAACACGATACTCTCTTTTTTATATAAACCAAAAAATTGGGAGGTCCAAGCTTGCTGTTCCACATCTTCCCAAAACTCTGAGGTGGATTGCTCTTCATTTGTTACCGTGAGAGTGCACAGTTAATAAATTTAGGTACGAGCAGGGTGTAGTTAGTGCTGTGGTGTAGGGGTGTGACCCCCTGAATTTTCATAAGTTGGTCGGTAAATTTGTAGTTGCTTCACATAATCCGTAGTTTGAATGTTGAAAAATTACCTGGCTTTTTTAATAAAAGAATTTGCCCAAAAGCTTCAAGTTAGGATTATGATAATCCTCTCAAACGTCCTTCTCAAATCACGGGCATATGCCTCTAAGCAGGGTTCTCCCTCATTTGTTAAATTGTTGCTTCCAACGTTGAACGCCCCTCTGCCACGACCATTCAATTGAACTGAAAATGGAAACATGACCTTGAAGCTCTTGCCTTAAAAATCCAATTTTGAATTTTGGCTCTGAAGATATAGTTTGCCAATGATATCAGGGGCAGCTCCAGCTGGTGTGTCAGGTACCACGCCCTTTTGGACCACGCCCTTTTTTTCCATGTTTAAGACATTTTCTTCCGGAGGAAACACCTCTTATCTCCCAAGAAATGTCATTGCATGTGACGATCTAGATAACGTAAGATCTAGATAACGTACACCCCCCCCCCCGACGTTTTCTCATAAGGTTTGCAAGAAACTCAAGAACCAAATTTCTGAAAAAGTAGGGGGGACTATTCCTCTCCCATTCCCCCCTTGGATCCGCCACTGAATGATATCGTCGTGAAGCTGTTTCAAAAACGTTCAAAATGTCATTATGTCACATGATCAGATAGCCTTTCGTCAGATGTTGATGTTTATATTCATACCAATATATCAATGAAGACCCTTCTAAATCCTCTGATAGAAAGCTTTTCTGTAAATTGTGTAAAAAAACATCATACGACCTAAAATGTTCACCGAACACAGCCCAAAATGTGAAACCTTTATGATTTCTTTTTATTCGTCTTATTTGTAGTCATAGTCACTTTCTTTTAGACATATGTTACTGCCCATTCGTATTGCTTCATTTGTTTTGTTTTAGTTAGTTCCAATGGCGGCGCCAGCCACTAAGGTCTGGGGGGGGGGACAAACCAAAAAATTTAAGCCACACCCTTTAACCACCAGAAAATGCCCTTTTACCAACAGGGAACGCCTATGACTAACTTTTGTTTGAAAATTAGCAGTTTGAAAATCATAGGATCACAAAAAGTACGGTGTCAAGATATTACCCCTCCCCCAACATTTTCTCATCGAATTTAGACGAAATACAAAATCGATTCTGATGAGAACTGGGGGGGGACGTGTCCCCCCAGTCCCCCCCCCGTGCCGCCGCTACTGGTTAGTTCCTCAGTAGCTGCTTAAACATACAAGTTGCCTTGTCCTAGTCTATTGATGGTAAATGAAAATATCAAATCTATATCATAAATGGTTATGTTTACACTATTAATTTATCTTTATTAAGCACTTTGACATCCAGGTTTTGGGCTAATCCGAAAGGCTCTAATACGAGGGGAATACGATATATAGCCAATTCGGGGATTTGTCGTACTTGTCTGTTTCATTAAACCCAAGGCCCCAAACGCCGCAATGTGCAATTGGCTGCACGATCCATCAAATGTGACGTAGTTGAATATGCTTGCTTAAGCCTGGTTCCCACTTGGTCGTTTGGGTCGTTTGGGTCGTCAGAGTCGTTCCTGGAAGACACATTGGTTTCCACTTGGTCGTTTGAGTCTTTCGAGTCGTTTGTTGTTGATGCTGTTCATTGCTTGCACCATGCATCGCTCATTTAATTTTGGCGGCATGCGTGGAAGGAACGATGAAAGCATTTGATAAACAACAACTGATGTTGCAAAGTCAACTATTTCTACCTCTGGTGACTTTGTACAGACGACGATGTTAGATCACTAAATTTCAGTGCAATAGCTTGCCATGATTTGATATTTTTGTATTTATTTTTAAACTATTTCCAGTAATTGTTATAATGGCACTCGTATTTTTGAACTTCTTCCATGAAGCTTTCTGTGAAATATTCAGCTATCTTGTTCTTGTTCTAGTCAAACACGCGGTTACAAGAAAATCTCCTATTCTTGAAGAAAAAGTTACTAAAGCGTGGGTCATTTGAGTCGTTTGAGTCGTTTGTCGGTTTCCACTTGCAAAAATCATTCATGCGTGGGTATTTTGGGTCGCGGAGATAGAATTTTTTCTATCTCTGCGACAACTGTCGTTTGAGTCTTTCTGGTATTTTGGGTCGTTAGCAGGTCCGTTCCCACTGTGTCTTTTCAGCCGTTTCGGTATTTTCCAACGACCCAAACGACCCAAACGACCCCAAGTGGGAACCAGGCTTTAGGCCATACTTGTTTTCACCAATGAAAAATCTATTGCCAATATTTCACAGGAAGGATCGCCCAGCAAGTCTTCTCAAATATTCATAATTTCTATAGCAAAGAGGTATTTGTGGCGAACACAATCGCACGCCGCCCTGGAAATGTAGCCGAAATATTCGAAAATGAAGTAAGAAGTATAAGTTTTGCAGGGGGAAAACTGAAGTTTAATGACAATACAGTTTCAAAAGAGTGGAGAAAGGCCCCCCCATAGTGGTTGTGGTTCACGCATTCACGTGCAATTTTTTGACTTTCACGCATTAACGCACTGCAAAGTTGGATTTTCACGATCATGCAAACAATGAATGTAATTTCAGCTATTGCTCTGAGATTCAACTATCATTCTTAAATCATAATTCAAAATTTCATTTACGAATTCACAGACAGTTAAAACCTTTCCACAACATAACGCAAAGAAAACACATGTTTAACGCTTCACGTAGGAATCTTAATTCACGAAATCACGCATAAGAATTCGAGATTTCACGATTTCACGCACGAAAATACGGTCAATAACGCATCACGCAAAAATATGGGGAGGGGGGGGGGCAAGAAAGCATTTTACTTTCATCCTTAAGAACTAAGAACGCATCTCAGAAACGCAATTAAAACTCCGGACAGCAGCTTCAAGCGTTTGAAAACCTTTTTCGGAGGCCCCGAAAAGGACGGGATTGGGTGTGGCATTTTGGCCGTTACGTGGAATCATTGATTAGTAAAATTGAATTTATTATCGCCGCTGTGCTTTTTGGATGTTTAATAACCAACTGTTGATATCTCTACATAAAAACTGTTGCTGCTAATTGAATTGTTGTACTTTATGTGAAGCAGATCTTCCGTATAACTTCGCAGTTTTACAAAATCGTCACTTTTGGCATTAAAGGCATTGAGTCATGATAAAATGGATTGGGTATACCCTAAGTGCCAAAATTCGCTGAGTCATGATTTCCATGACTGCGATGCTATTGGTTGACCTTGAACTGGTCACATGAACTCACCTAGTACTGATTGACAAAACAGTTTCCATAAATAGCAAGATGTCAACAACGGATGCAAATATCACATGAAACAGCAGCGATCACGCCGATACCAAATGACCCCCTATAGAGAAGGCCTATGCACCATGACTCAATGCTTTTGAGCCGAGAAGCTGAACCCACCGGGCCCACATGCCTCCGAGCCTCCATAAAACGAGATTTGGAGCTCATCAAGGCTCCCCCATTGTACTTCCCCGAGCTGATGATCAATAAAGTTTCATTAAGGTTGCTTTCATTCATTCATTGATTTTCATTGTTCATTCTTTATTCACGGTAACCCCGTCGGCAAAGGCCGCTTTTCAGGGGGCCGTGAAAAAAATTAAAATCTACAATTTACAAGTAAAATAATCTACAAACGAAAATAAATAATTTAATTACAATGAAAAAGAAATTTAAGATCAAAACATAATTGTCATATAAGCTTTAAAGTCGATGTTTAAAAGCATTTAAAGAGGCATTTCCGCACATGTACACCACGACATGTACACGATTTTTGCCCATTACTGGTTCTAAAAAGAGGGATGCGTCAGTCAGTCTCAGTCAACTGGTCGAAAGTTAGAAACAAATTAAGAACAAGCTGAGGCTGAGCTTTTGCAAAATGCAATTTTGAACAACGTTTTTTCTCAAAATCGAGGATTTTTAGCGATGAGTGGGTGCTTTTTCGTCGAATATTCAAACTTTTCGGCAAATGAAGGTTGTCTCACTCACTTTGTTGGCAAATGAGGCCTGAACACCTCCCTAGAGCGAAAAAGCTAGCATTTGCACTGCTTACACCCTATTAGATTAAGAACAAATTAAGAACAATCCAGCCTCCGATTTTCGAAAAAATTAAGAACAGTCAGCCTGAACTGCAATTTACTGGTTCTTATAAAAAAAGAGTGTACTGGTTTCAAAAAGAGGGATGCGTAATTCAGTCTCAGAGTTTCTCAACTTGACCGTGCCCTGTGATGAGTTCTTTGTAAAGATATCTGAGAGATGTGTTGGTGAAAGACCATTTAGGGATTTGTAAACGATCGTCGCTGTCTCTCGTTTATGATGTCATTGATATTTGGCCACTTTAACCTTTGTATAAGCAAATCAACAGGTGCATCATAGCTACTGTTTGTTACAACTCTGGCAGCGCGATTTTATAAAAAGAGAAAGAGAAAAGAGAAGGCAGTGATTGCCTTTTGTTTTTTTCCGAATTGAAATGTCGCGAAACTGTGCAGCCTTCAGCACAAACTTCTACCCAGTCCTTTTTCGATCTGCGTGTGAAAATGTTGGGCGAAAGGTTGGATCGTTTTACCAGGGCTTCAGTCTGCTGGATTCCCCACAGCTCCCCCACACAAAGCAACAGTAGCGGAAATGCGGTTCAACGATGCCACTATATATTTGGCTACGAATTTCTTGGGATAGTGTTTTCTTAACATACTTTAAAAACCCTATGGCACGAGAGACCTTAGCACGCAAGAAGCTAGTGTGCTCATCCCAAACAAGATGTCGATCAAGCTGAATTCCCAAGTGCTTAGTTTTCTTAACAACCTCAATCTGTGAGTCACCTATAGCAAAGAGGGGGACTGGACTTTTCCTTCAGAGATCTTTTTAAGATTAGGTCGAGATCCTACAACCATAGCTGGAGTCTCAATAACATTTAAAGATAGTTTATTACCTCGAAGCCACTGCTTCAGGCAGTTCAAGTCTCTATTTAGGTTATCGCTGAGATTATCGTTGTTATTGGAAGAATATCATATGGTGGTATCGTCTGCATACATTGTATTGTATTGTATTGTAGATTATCTAATGTTAGTTTTTACAATAGTAAATATACACTAATTAAGACTAACGTGAAGCAATTTCAAGGATTGCATAAGCCAGTTCATTTACTGCAAAACGAGCATGCGCACTTGTTTTCACGGAACCAAGTTTTGATCAAATTCTTAAATTGTCTAGTATTTTCTGCTATCTTTATTGATTCCGGAAGTGAATTCCAGATTTTAGGCCCTTGAAAACTTAATGATCTGATACCATTATTGGTAGTTCTGGCTTTTGGAATGTCGTTCATACAGTTGAGTGACAACAGAGTGCAGCGATCTAAACCCAGACTGTTTGGAAAAAAGAAACCTGTTTTTGTCAAGGAAGTAGTAGAGTTGGTTGTAAATCAGCTTTTCGAAAACCCTGGACGGAAACGACAGCAGCAAGGTCTTTTGAATGAACTGGGCAACTCGTTAACATTCTTCTCCGTGTTACTTAAACCCGTTGGCTGTAATATGAAGGCTTTGAGCCATTCAATGGAAGTTGTGCAAAAGGTCGATGCAAGTTCAAGGGTTATCCATTCAAAATTGGGTTTGAATTGAAACAAGGCCTTGGATTATCGTGAGGATATTTGTGGTATCAAAAGTCTCAGGTGTCCTGAAGTCTGCCTGGTGTCAATGACAGTATCCATGGCAACAAATACCACGCGAATGGAGGCCTTTTGTGACAATGTCTTAAGGCCCCGTTACACGAAACGATACTCAACAAGAATGATGTTTTCTAAGCACAATAATTTATTCTTTGAATATTCTACCTTGCATTCCGATAAAACGGGGCAGTGGCATGCACCGACAGGACATGAATGGGAAATTAAAGCGTCCCTTCCCTCCACTAGCTTACAGGTCCAGCCTGACCAGACTGGTACCACCTGGCAGGGTTTCTTAGCTCAGGGCTACGCACGATGGCCAACGGCTAACTCGGCGGGAGGACTCCAGGGGTCAACGGCTTCGGGCGGAAGAACTTCTGGAAAGAGGGATGGTGTCCCTTTGAAAACACTGTAGAGGTAGTTCTGGGGGCCATCTCTACTATTAGCCCCTTAGTTTTATCTATGACCATGACAACAAACCGAAACTCAGATTTTGGGATAGTTGGAGGTTTATGGTAGCCAACCTTCCGATAGAAGATGGTACATGATGATGATTATTCCGATAAAGAATTTTTCAAAGACTAATCCATTTGCGTCATCGTCTTATTGTTTGAGTATTCTTGTCAAGGTGAATAAATTGAAACTAATTTGATTTTGATCCTGACTTGAAGAATATTCGGACAATAGAAATGCGGATGTACGGAGGTGAACTCTTTTCTGTGCTTTGGTATGCAACTTGAGCAACAGACAGGAGTGAATATGGATCCCGGTGATTCAGGCACCGCACACCAGTCCAAAAGAAGTGGGTGGGCTGAGAAGGGTGTGACCGAAAATTTTCCGAGGCCACACTCTTTTGAACGCTTGAAAACGCCCCTTTTAGAAAATACTTGCTTCTTAGATAATAATTACTATGAAATAGATTAACAAGATAAGACGCCAAGAAAATGAACAAAAATGGGTTCCCAGTCAAGAAATGCTGCTACATCTTAGGGTCCGTTAAAGTAAACTTATCCAGAGTTGCGCTAGAGTAAACTTCTAAAAATTTCTAACCCGTTATAGAGTACCGAAGTAATGACGTCATAAAAATATATTTTTAGAATTTCTGAATTTAGATCCCAGAACCTGAAAGTGCATCAGAAATTACCTCTAAATATGTAAAATCAGTTAAAAGCATTACGAATTGGCTGAGATATGGCCACTTGAGCACAGGCTCTTGCACCATCAAACCTCTGTAATTTGATCTTAGTTCATAACTTTATGAACCAGGCCAGAATAAAAGTAATCCGTTAGCAAACTTGAAATCTTTCATTGGCCATATCTCGCCCACTTTGGAACATATCTAACCAATTTTGCATATTGAAAAGGATTTTATGCTGTACTTTCAGATTATGTGGCCAAGTTAAAGAAATTCTAAAAATAGATTTTGGGGACGTCACACTTCGGTACTCTATTGCAAAAAGTGGGAGGGCTTTAGCCCCTGCTAAAGCCCTGTGTGGTGCCTGCGGCGAATGTCCTCGAGAACTTGTTAGAATATTCTTGCAGGAAAGAATTGCCAAAAAATTAAAGCCCCAACTCGGTAAGGCAGCTTTTGTTACGTTCCAGACGTTGTTGTATGTTCCTTTTTGACATAGCCCGGTAAACATGGCGATGGTTAGGCGATGGTATGGTCAATGAACGCGAGAAAGACCAATAGAAAACGAATTAAAGTGGCATTATCGAGCACCAACTTATTCCTTTCATGGGAAGGCCTCCAAAGCTTATGAATATTGTCTGGAGGTAGACTAGACTTGCTCCAAGTCTATTTCATGCTTGAGAGAGGAGTATTTGTTTCCCTACTGTTGACTTCTGCGAAGGAGACGCACGGACGGAGAAGGAAAAAGCCATCTAGACTGGAAACGACGGGGCGTCCACCATATGAGCAGGTCAGAGAGAGTTTATTCTTTCTTGGCAAGAATATTCTAACAATGGAAAGATGTGGTGATAAGATTATTCTTTGAAAAATTCTTCATCGGAGTACAAGCAAGAAAAATAACAGAATATTTTTCCTTGTTGAATATTCTTTCGTTTAACCGGGCCTTTATAATGTCGCATCAAGTTGTATAGTATTTCACACGTGACAAAACCAGTGAAACTTCAGAAAACCTTTCATGGTGAGGAAAGTCCCTACCAGGAGGGACGGATTTAAGCAACAATGACTGGGGAGGGGAGTTTTTACACACTAATTGGATCTTGGACCTTCAGGTCACTGGGAAATGCTAGAAACGCCCCTTTAAAAAATTAGGTTTTTAACTTTCAGGTAGAGATAAACAAAGTAAAATCTTGGAGTTGTTTTGTTACTGCCGACTACCAAAAAACGATTTTTACGGAATGTAAGCAAAATTTACCGAAGGACACAGCAATATCTGGAGGGTGTCGCACCCCCACATTCCCGCTCAATCCGTCCCTGCTTACCGGAGAGTCCCCCTTCGGAAATTTGAATGACCAGACAAGTTAGGACGGCACGCTGTAGAGAACTTCTAGAAGCCACACCCTCCAGGAGGAGGAAAGGGAAGGATCTTTTTCAAATCCTCGTTCAAAAAAGGGTATTTCTGTGACTATTCTCGATCTATATTTTTGGCACTTTTTGGCACAAAGGAAATGTGACAATCGATTTTCGACCACAGGCCCGGATTGCCAAACAATGGAGAAAATAATGGAGACTGGCAAACAGGGTAGCACAACAGCTAACGACGGTCCTAGAATTATCCAAAAATTTTTGTTGCACGAATAAATATGCCTCCAGAAAATATTTCTTTTGACATTACATTAAATCAGCGAAAGAAACTGAGAAAAAAGTAAACAAGAGTTGCTTAATACGAAAATATGAAATTAAAAACTAAGCGACTCTTAATTAAGTTGAAAAGATGGAGTGACGTCACTCTTATGGCTACAACATTAATGAAATAAAGACATTAATGAAATAAAGACAAGCGAAAAACGGTTTTAAGATCCGTTGTTTAACGACAAATGGACAAGAGAAGAGTTGTGAAAATACTCACTTTTCTAGTTTGTGAGAGAAAGAATTAGATTAGTTGCGAGAATTGGAGGATGCTACAGGAAGCAAGGGGGCATACCCCCAACTTTTTGATAGGCAGATAAGGGAAGGTAGGCAGGCAGGATGAGTGGAAGTAAGGGGAGAAGAAGGCATGGGGTATGGAATCAAAAGGACAGTGACGTATAGGGGCTAAAATATGAAGAAAGTTAATGGCGATATTTATGAGGGGAGTATTGTTGAAGAGGGACGAAAAATCGTGGTGATGCAAGGGGAATGTCTGAAAAGCTAAATCGAAGATAGGAGAAGGCATGGGGGTATGGAATGGAAAGGACAGTGAGATAGAGGGGCTAGAATATGGAGAGAGAGAATGGCGATATCTATGAGGGGAGTATTGTTGAAGAGGGACGAAAAATCGTGGGGTTGCAAGGAGAATGTCTGACAAACAGAATCGAAGATAGAAGAAGGCAAGGAGGTTTGGCAGTGAGATGAATGAGATAACTGCATACAGGAGGGGGCTAAGAAGGAGATTTAGGGTTTTTTGAAACCTAGAAGGTGCAGAAAGGCTGAAGGGCTAATGGGAAGCAAAATTATAGGCAGGGTGAAATCGAGTGGCTTTTAACTGTCTTATAATATAAACATACTGGTCTGCAGAGTATGGCAAATACACACGAGACCAGTTTAGCGGCGAAGGCCTCAATTTGACATTATGCATCAAATTTAGAGTTTCAGTATTGCGGAAAACTCTTTTCTTACGCGATAACAAAACGTGTTTGGAAGGCGGCAAAACAGCGAAAATACATTCGCGCGCGAGATTGCGTCGAAAATCATCATACTCTGCAAATCCGTAAATATATACATAACCTATCACTTTAAACTCGAAAGGAGAGAATGGTCCATTATCATGTCGTTTATCGAATGTTCGTTCCCTAAAAGTAAGCAAGGAAGGAGATTCACCGCTTAGAAATGTTATAGTAAGTGATACTAACTAAGTTAATTTACTTTTGAATTCAAGGGAATAGGAATCTCAATTTGGACGCAACAGATTTGTCCTGTCCTGGGCATCTACTAATCTGATTGGGCACAACCTGACAGCTGTCAATCAATAGATAGCGAATGAGATAGAGGACTGTGATATTGACCAATAAGAACTGCTATCGTGTTCTTGGAATATGCTAGAACACGATGAGCTCACAACACTTACGTCATCTGATGAAAGGGATGTGGAACTGAACCAAAGCACAGCATTTATGTTGAAACCGGGGTGGGGGACAATTATCTCACAGCACACCCCCTGACTTTGGTCAGATAAAGAAAGGGGTATTAAACATAGCTCAAGTATAGCATTCATGGTCAAACCGGGGGACTATTATCTCACAGCACACCTCCTGACTTTGGTCAGATAAAGAAAGAGGTATTAAACATAGCTCAAGTATAGCATTCATGGTCAAACCGGGGGACTATTATCTCACAGCACACCTCCTGACTTTGGTCAGATAAAGAAAGGATTATTAAGCGTAACTCAAGTATAGCAATCATGTTTAAACCGGGGGACAATTATCTCACAGCACACCCCCTGACTTTGGTCAGATAAAGAAAGGGGTATTAAACATAGCTCAAGTATAGCATTCATGTTGAAACCGAGGGACGATTATCTTACAACACACCCCTTTACTTTCGTCAGCTAATGGAAGGGGTATTAAACGTAACTTAAGTATGTAGCATTCATGGTCAAACGAGGGATAGGGGAGGTACGGTGAAGACAAGGAATTGCATCAACGATGGATCTGTAAAAAGCAGGCAGGATTTGTCCTAAACGCCTGCCCAGCGACAATGTGTCACTAGATTTCCATCGCATTACAACAAAACAGTTTTATGTACAACAGAACATTTTATAAACAGCTAATTCATGGTCACCAGGATTCATCGCCGCCTTTCTTTCCAACGTTCATGTATGAGTCAAGCTCGCTATCAAGATCTTCTTTTGATGGCTTCGATCCACTAGCATTCCCATTTGCCCCTCGTCCACGCCCCCTAATGTTTCCCCTTCCACGGCCACTGTTGAATCCTCTTCTTGCACCTCTTTGTCCACCTCTTTGTCCACCTCGCTGTCCGCCTCTCTGTCCACCTCTCGGCGAAAACCCACCGCGCGATCCACCACCTCGCGGACCACCACCGCGCGGTTGACTAAATTGTCCGCGTCTTGCACCTCTTCCCCATTGTGAGAATCCTCTACGTGATGCGACATTTCCGCGGCCACTGCTAGGAATAACTCCAAGTCTAGATTTTGTTGATACAGCGCCAAGGCGGTTTTTCACGCTCCCGGAAGCCTCAGGCTGTCTAGTTTCATCCAAGCGCCGTGACATCTGTTCTGCCAGTCGCTTATTCTTTGCGCTTGCTTGCGTCGCTTGCGCCTGTCCCGCGCGAACTTGTTGAACAGAACTTGGTTTTGCCTTGGTTTTCATTATATCCGAGAACCTGTTGTTTAGATAGCGAAAAAGCAAAAAATTTAGTTAAAAAATATACTCAAAGCTGTTTTAGTTGGTATACTAGTTTTTTGAAAACAAAGCTTGTTACCAAACCTGTTATATTTTCTTCAAAATAAAGTCTGGTTAACTGGCTGTTGAAAACACAGACACACAAGCACCATGAAATTGTGAGGACCTGAATTTTTTTGGGTGCATTTTTGGCAGGTATCAACTATTTCGGATTTTTTTTATTTTTTTTCAATTAGTTAAGCATAGCAGCCCATTCAGCAATGCTGGTTTACAAGGGGTCATGCATCTAGACTAAAAGAAAAACTAACATAAAATAGACTGAAGTAGTTACAATAGATCTAAACACATAACATAACATATGTAAGATGAAATACATAACACAATCCCTTCCAAACCACCCTACCCTCGCAATCTCCATAAAAACGTCTGCATGGAGCACCCTGTCATTCTTGTATTCATGTACAATCTCTGTGTTTGTGCCAAAAGTTACGTACATGGCTTAGAATTGCTTCAGTTTGTTTAGTATTTGATTCAAACCAAACTACAACCTTCAGAAAAAGGGCTGAATTATCTCAAGAGCTGAATTTTCTGAAAGAGAATACCTAAGAACCACAACTTTCCACGCAAACAACAAAAAGGGGTCTCTGAGAGTCTATGGGGCAGAGTCGGGGCCCTAGAGGCTAAATATATATATATAGATTTGAAAAAGTACTCTCACAAAAACATGGATAAATTTTGATGAAAAGATTACTTTACATGATTCCTTCAAAAATTGTGGGAATATGCAAAAATTTCCTAAAAAAATTTTCTTATGATACTGAACACAACTTAAAGGCATTTTTTGGACACAGGTAAAAAAGGCTTACAGCCACTCAGTCATGAGCAGTAGACCAATCAAATTGCACACAGAGAAAAACACGTGAACAGTTTCTGCCTTTCTGCAAATCAGTAAAATCCTAAAGCAGCGTGCAGTGGTTTCACGTGAACAGTTTCAAATTTGTTTCTTGTGTGCTTGCTCTGATCAATTTGGCCTAAGTTATTTTTGGATTTGATGTCCTTAAGCATGTCAAATGCCTTTAAGTATAAGACAAATACAATTTTTTGTTTTAAGAAAAACTTTCTAGGTACATCATTTAAATTGACCTCGATGAGGTTTTGTGTGGCAGGGTTAAAAATTAGTTTACTTGACTTCTACTATTTTCATATCTTTTTGCATCACGTAATACCACTTCATGTGGCAATAGGTTATTTTTTGTCCTTTGCATATTTCAGAAAAATTCTCTAGCACAAGGTTCTGGGAACCCATAAAACAGCAAAAATTCAGAGTGCCTTTCATTTAGAAAATCATAAACAGACCTGATTATGATAATTATAAAGATTTACATAGTGAAATTATTAGGTCACCTTTTTTCGAAAAAGCCATTAAGGGCTAGAAGCTACAGCTAAATGCATATTTTAGAAAAATTCTCTAGCACAAGATTTTGGGAACCCATAAAACTGCAAAATTTCAGAGTGCCTTTCATTTAGAAAATTATAAACAGACCTGATCATGATAATTATAAAAATTTACATAGCGAAGTTATTAGGTCACTTTTCAAAAAAGCCATTAAGGGATAGAAGCTACAGCTAAATGTATAATTTTCTCTTTATTTCATTAATCCATATTTCTTTCCTGCGCATAAGTTTGGCTTTGTAAGATTTAGCAGCAAGCAAAACTCATCACAGACAAAAACATATGGCTGATCCTAAGCTATTTAATCCATTAACAGATTTTAGCTTTTTTTGAATTCTAGCAAAAATCAACTTTTTAATTGCTAATAATCTATGAAATATTATTAGTTTTCAGAATTCAATTTTGGTTGGTGATAGAATCATGCAAAAATATGAATCTAATAAAGAATGATGAAATTAACAAGATGATAACTTAGACCAACGTACCTGTCGCTTAGAGTCATGGTAGTGGTGCTTTTAAGCACGATCTTTCCCATGTTCATACTCATCTCCTGTCATGAAAAAAGCATATTCAATCCAAGAAAAATTAGCATCAAAGAAGAAAGTTATAAAGTTTCTAAAAGGCTAAAGATAATATTTATATATATTTTTTATTATAATATCCATTAAAAAGTTACAATACATAAATACAAGCTACGCTACTTACAAATTTACTTTACAATACTACTCGGACGATACCCAGAGAAGCAAAAGACTATGACTACCCCGGGGCCATAGACACAGAGGTTAAAATGAACTACTATAGTCTGTCTCAAATTACATGCGACAAGAAGTGTCTGCGATCAATTCGAATTTAAGAAGGGTGGTTTAGGTATCATCGCAACTACTGCTATATTTATATATAAACAATATGAAACTGAAAAAGTTGTCCTTTGCTTATCTTCTCAGAAAATTGTTTCATTATTTTAAAAATTATTATGTACAAAATATACTCAAAGCCACGCAAAATGCATGTGCACTATTTTTGTACAGATGATAAACGGGCAACATTCAAAAATTCACAATTTTAAATTTGCTTATTTTCCTCGTACAATGTCACCTTATTTTCAATTTGTATTGTCACATTATTTTGTATCACATGCAAGCTAGTACTATTTTGTAATCTTTTTTAACACCAGAGCATATAAAGGGGTACCAAAGCACTAAGAGGGGCACCAGAGCACTAAGAGGGGCACCAGAGCATTAAAAGGGGCACCAGAGCACTAAGCGGGGCACCAGAGCACTAAGAGGGACAGTCTTTGGGCCAAAACCATGCACAAATGATGCTGAAAAAGAAAATATTTTTCTTCTACAAATTACCATTTCATTATTTTGTCAGCACAACTATCCCCTGTTTTTGTCATGTTTCTGTTGGGGGTTCTCAAGATTTCTCTCTGGCGAGAGGACTGATACACAATTTTTGGGACACTTGTTTACAAGGATTAGAAAATAACTCAAGCTTAAACAAAAAACTTTTCTTAAGGGCAATAATTTTCTGAGGTCAAATTGGCAGAGATTCTGTGGGTAGCAAATCCAGTTAGTTAACCAAAGAAATTATTCTCATCAACCAATATTGCTATCAAGGTTTTTCTGTTTTCATTTTTCATGAAGGGAAAAAAATGTTGGGGAGGGTATCCCTAAGCTGGATAATTTTCAATTTTTCTATTGTATATATATATTTAAATGCTTGTGATAATTCTGTATATTTCCTTTGATTCTAATGCTGTACTCAAATGAGGGTAGTAAACTTTAATTTTTTGTGTCTAAAATGTTGTGCCAGTAAATCATATTGATTGATTTTAAAATTTTGAAGTTCTGTGTTTTTTCTGAAATTGAATTTTTAACTTTTTTGTATTGATGTCTGCTGAAGTTCTTGAATTTTTCAGATTGTTCCTTAGGCATATACAGATGTACAACGATATTTTAAAGAGATGGATTGCCTAAATCTTAAACCCTATTCATTAAGATTGTGGAATAAACAACACTTAGACTAACAAGATTGGAGGGCATCATTTATTTTCACAACTTCCTCAATCTTGACTATTTTAGGTCCTTAAAAATAATTACAGGAAATTATAAGATTCTGAACAAAAACCATCAATTTAAAGAGCTGGTCTTCACAATATTGTTGCTTCCTTGTATATTGATGATCAAACCACACAAAAGATAGCATTCATGCCTAGAAAATTACATGGAATCCTTAAAGTAGTTTGGGTTTTTGATTTAATATTATCTTTTCCTTTTCTGGGAAATAACTACTTCTACCTTCCTCTGCTTTGATTCATTTTCAATAGAGTTCTCAAGTTTGACATCACAAAAAAACAATTTTTTGAATTTTCGAATTTTGACCACATAACATGAAAGAACTTCATAAAATACTCCCATTATGCAAAATCAGTTAAATTTGTCAAAAATCGGGTGAGCTGTGGCCAATAAAAGATTCGAAGTTCGCTAACAAATTACTGTTATTTTGGCTCAGTTCATAAGAGCATGTATCAACTGTTAATGCTGGTAGTGGCAGATATTTCTTTATAGGAAACAAAGGTCGATGTTGAGTACTCCAGTTTCTTAATGTTCTGGAAATTTTAATACTTATTGTTTTTTAAGAGTTTCTTAATTATGATGTCATGAATGATGTTATGAAATGTTCGTGACCCTTTTTATCCGGTCTGCAGAGTATGGCACTTTTCGACGAGATCTCCGGTGTGCACGAGCAAAAAGCCTGGTGTGCCGGTGTGCACCACCAAAAATTTCTGGTGTGCTGGTGTGCACCGACTATTTTCCCCTGTTGTGGTTAAAATTTGTGAATTTGCATTTCACCGTAAAAATGCGTGTGAAGTATACTGTTGAAGATAG
Source organism: Rhopilema esculentum (assembly GCF_057945365.1). Taxonomy (NCBI): domain Eukaryota; kingdom Metazoa; phylum Cnidaria; class Scyphozoa; order Rhizostomeae; family Rhizostomatidae; genus Rhopilema; species Rhopilema esculentum. Next base: position 1,891,023 of record NC_142815.1, on the reverse strand, counting down.
CGCAAGTTTTTATTTGTATATTTGTCAAGTAAGATTCATGATATCTCAAATTGTTCATACACAACTGTGCTTGTTTATATCAGCTGACATTTTCTATGGGACCACACCAAGCCACACCCATCTTAGTTGCCACACCCAAAAATACCTGGTGTGCAAGAGGTTTTGCACAAAAATATCTCCGGTGTGCACATGCCATACTCTGCAGACTGGCTTTTTATCACATCAAATGATTGGCTTCTGTTCTGATGCTGTATTTAGATGTGGGAAGTATATTTTTGTCTCTTGTTTCCCTAAATTTGTAGGCCAACAGGGTCATGTTCTTGGATTTTACAAAACTTTGTTGTTCTCAGTTTCATCACAATTCAATAGTTTCTCAATTTTTTTGCTTCGAGTACTGAAGTTTCTTAGTTTTTTCTGACTATCCAGTACTCGTTTTACATAGCCAGATTCTTATAAAAAAATGAGTGTAGTTCGTTTCAGAACTTGCGAAAACTTCATCAGCAAGAAATTGGGCCTAACTAAATATTGCAAATAAAGAAATAACTGTTGACCTAGAATTTAAGAACATTGTATGCCTATGAAAGGTTGCAATCTTTAGGTTACTTGATTGAATATATATCCCCCATTAAAGCATACGGCAAAAGAATAGTCTACTATATCCAGTTTTGGTTTTATGCACGAACGATGTCAAAAAACACCAACAGAAAATATATGTTACTCGCGGAAAAACCTTGTTAGGAATCAACTTAGTTCTATCTGCAGAAGTAGATAACATAAAAAGTAACCTTTTCTATCAGACATCTCAATTTAAACAATGGCGACAGCATTAGAGTGTATTTTGAAGATACATCTAAACACTGTCTGCTCCACAACCTCCTAAACGACAGAGTCAACTCCAGTCGCTTAGACGAGAAAACAGTTGACAAAATAACCGAACAACTGTTAATTAACGACGAAATATAAAATGAGTCATGAAAAAAATCATCTTTACTTACGAAATATGTGACTTTCGGTCCAAGGAAACCTTCTCCTCTCTTGATCAATTCGGATGTTTTGCGAAACCCTCAAAACGGTTTTGAAATTTCAAAATGGCGACAGGACCTTCGGGCGTTTGGGAGGCTCGTGTTGGCTTCGAGGTTCCCCGGCGTACATTTCCACATTTCCAGGAAAAAGATACGTTTTATTTATTTACATATGTTTCGTTTTCTGCTATGGACGCCTTTTTAATGAAAGATAATATAAACAACAAATTTCAAATAAATTAAACTCTTTTTTATAGGAACCAGTAAGTTTAAGTTCAGTAATTTTTTTCTAAAATCTGAGGCTGGATTGTTCTTGATTTGTTCTTAAATGAATAGGGTGTAAGCTGTGTAATTGCTAGCTATTGTGCTCTAGGGAGGTTTTCAAGACTTAGTTGCCAGCAAAGTGAATGAGACAACCTTTATGAACCTTCATTTGCAGACAGGTTTGAACGTTCACTGAAAAACATCCACACGCATGGCTAAACATCCTTGTTCGGAGATAAAACGTTGTTCAAAATTACATATTACAGTAGCTAAGCCTCAGCTTGATCTCTAATTGTTCTTAACTTTCGACCAATTTTGAGGCTCGTGCAGGGGCGAAACTACTGGGGGGTATGGGGGGTGCTGCACCCCCCCAATCTTCAAAAAAGCAGATTTTGTCGGGCAAATTTATGGAAATACCATCTAGAAATACGTTGTTGAGAAAAATCAATCAATAATTTTTTTTCTAAATGTATGAAACTTTCATCATACATTCATAAGGAGTTATGCCCCAAAATTCTCTTAAGGTTTTACACTTACGGTTCGAAAGTATTGCACCCTTCGCCAGAAAATGGTCATACAGACGCCAAAGTTTTTTAACTAAAAAAATTCGAATGACCGTAACAAGTAACAGAAAGTTTTAATCAGTTCAAACGGGAATTAATATAAAATTTATCAAGAAATTGTAGTTAAAATATGAATTGCAAAAAACTTTCGAGTTTATTCTATTTCTGAAAAATATCCATGATTACAAAAACACGAAAATTGAGCTTTGATGATAGGTGTACCTGTAAAATACCTCCAATAAAAACTTTCCCTTGCTTGAGGGATTTTGTTATGGTGAATTTAGAGATACGTACTTTGTGCTTGGGTGTCTAAAAATGTTGAAATTGCTTCCGGAGCAACCGAAAATTGAAAATGAAACTCAGAAAATGCAACTGAAGACAGGCCTTACAAATGCTTGCTTTTTGGAAACAAATGTTTATACCCAACACCAGAAAAACTAGAGGCATATTTCTTGACTTTAAACAAACAGCCTGGGCCGATGATTTCAGCCCTTGAGGCGATGTGCTTCAAAAATGAAGTTCATGTATGACACGCCCTTTCATCAAGCATGCCACGCCCTTTCGTCGGGCATCTAAGCTTCATACCCCCCTAATGAAAATAGTGAAGTTTCGCCCCTGGGCTCGTGTTCATATATAATTGTTAATATAAAAAGAAGAGGGTAAACGTCTGCAAAAGACCAAGTGCTCTTATAAAAAAGCGTGTAGAACAGGACGGTTCTAAGTAGCTACTTCGACTTTCCCGCTTAATGCGATCATCAGGCATTTTGCATGCTTTTTACTAGACTATTTGTGTACAAAGCATAGTGACTAAAGAAAATTACAGTTTACCAGTCTGCCATGAAGTGCTCTATTCCGTATAGGCAGAGCTGTACCAAGACCCTCCAACTATCCCAAAATCTTTGGTATTAATAGATATTAAAAGACCTGTCAATCAACAATTGACCAATCAATGAGCGAGATTCAACTCAGACGGCTTTGATTGGTCTCAAATGATTGACAGGCCTCAAACAACTTGCCAATCAATGAGCGAGATTCAACTCAGACGGCTTTGATTGGTCTCAAATGATTGACAGGCCTCAAACAACTTGCCAATCAATGAGCGAGATTCAACTCAGACGTCTTTGATTGGCCTCAAATGATTGACAGGCCTCAAACAACTGGCCAATCAATGAGAGAGATTCAACTCAGAAGGCTTTGATTGGTCTCATATGATTGACAGGCCTCAAACAACTTGCCAATGAATGAGCGAGATTCAACTCAGACGGCTTTGATTGGTCTCAAATGATTGACAGGCCTCAAACAACTTGCCAATCAATGAGCAAGATTCAACTCAGACGTCTTTGATTGGTCTCAAATGATTGACAGGCCTCAAACAACTTGCCAATCAATGAGCGAGATTCAACTCAAACGGCTTTGATTGGTCTCAAATGATTGACAGGCCTCAAACAACTTGCCAATCAATGAGCAAGATTCAACTCAGACGGCTTTGATTGGTCTCAAATGATTGACAGGCCTCAAACAACTTGCCAATCAATGAGCAAGATTCAACTCAGACGGCTTTGATTGGTCTCAAATGATTGACAGGCCTCAAACAACTTGCCAATCAATGAGCAAGATTCAACTCAGACGTCTTTGATTGGTCTCAAATGATTGACAGGCCTCAAACAACTTGCCAATCAATGAGCGAGATTCAACTCAAACGGCTTTGATTGGTCTCAAATGATTGACAGGCCTCAAACAACTTGCCAATCAATGAGCAAGATTCAACTCAGACGGCTTTGATTGGTCTCAAATGATTGACAGGCCTCAAACAACTTGCCAATCAATGAGCAAGATTCAACTCAGACGGCTTTGATTGGTCTCAAATGATTGACAGGCCTCAAACAACTGGCCAATCAATGAGCGAGATTCAACTCAGACGTCTTTGATTGGTCTCAAATGATTGACAGGCCTCAAACAACTTGCCAATCAATGAGCGAGATTCAACTCAAACGGCTTTGATTGGTCTCAAATGATTGACAGGCCTCAAACAACTTGCCAATCAATGAGCAAGATTCAACTCAGACGGCTTTGATTGGTCTCAAATGATTGACAGGCCTCAAACAACTTGCCAATCAATGAACGAGATTCAACTCAGACGTCTCTGATTGGCCTCAAATGATTGACAGGCCTCAAACAACTGGCCAATCAATGAGCGAGATTCAACTCAGACGACTTTGATTGGCCTTAAAATGATTGACAGACAATTAAAGCCATTTTAATATCAGTCGACTGCCTCTTAACATTAAATATTTTCGATAACAGAGAATACTCTTCTGGATGTTAATCACAGAAAAAAAAAACACAAAACAAGGGCAAAAAACTGAGGGATTAAATACAATTATTATGACATGTATCGAAGATTACATTGTTATTAAAAGTATTTAGACGTTTCTAGCGAAGGCACTGTATCATGTTCTTTCAAAATGGCTGCCCAACTTAGGCCATCCCTCTTAATATACTTGTCGTACAAACACATAACATAGCAAATGATGTGGTATATAATATGCACTGGAATTCAGGGGTGCTTGAAGAGAATCAACGGACATATCCCAGCGTTCTAAGAATGATTTCAAATCCTGTTCAATTTGAATTCGAATTTAGCTGTATTCAAGTTTTATGGAGTGTCTGTTTATAAATGAGAATTTTATCATGAATGGTTGAATGATCCACATTTACAACCGTTCGAAACAATAACAACAATAAGGACTGTGTTTTCTATTTTTAATAAAGATTTGGAGATGAGGGCCTACAGTGAATCAAACGATTCGGGTTGACAAAATTTTTGATAACAAGGATCCGACATAAAAGCTTTATAAACCGAAATCTCCATAAAGCGGAAAAAACTTTGCTCTAGGTCATAGGAAGTTATCCGTTATTTGTTTGGTGTTGCTAAGCTATTAAGGGGGTCGCTGATGTCATGGGCACTTCTGTAAAAAATGCACTTTGGTTCCCTTGCCCCCTCTTATCAAAAGGCAACAGGGGCGGTTGACCACCCACGCCCCCTTCTCCGGCGTCCCTGGGGTTAGAGGCTCTTTCCCTTCCTAGCTATGTCTAAATAATGATTTCCTAAACAATGGAAAGGAACTAATTTAGGCGAAGAATGTGCGTTTAAAGGAAGGTGAGAAATTTTGCCCCATGTTGGGCGCCATACGATGAGTCGTTTGAGCTCGATAGAATTCGGTAAATAGTTATATGACAATATACGGAAAACCTAGAATTCCATTTGGCTTAGAATATCTGTTGATTAGAGGTGTCCGCTACTGACAGGTGCCCGCTACTGACAGGTGTCCGCTACTGAGAGGTATCCGCTACTGAGAGGTGTAAACTGATGGTATTGTTTTTGTTTTCACAAATTTAGGTATGCAGTATTCTTTAAACTAAACGCCATCTTGATTTAACATAATACATTGCCATGGTTACGGATGCTAAGCAACAAATCGAAAATTCTATTCTGCAAATTATAAGAGCAGCTAATTGATCAAATATGAAGTCTTAATTTTTAAAATAAAATGACTAACAAAAATAAAGATAAGTTCCAAAGATATAGACATTAAATATCATTAAAGAGCTAAAATGAATCTATTTATTGTCATGTAATATGTATAAACTTTGTCTGGCACTGAGAGCTTGCTTATGCAGGCATATGACACTCAAAGGAATGATAGTTTAGTATAAATATTAAAAGAGAAAAACAACAAATTTAGTCTATTGGATGAGTAAACTCGCCATCCTTGTATTCAACGAGCATGCGTGTTAACAGGAATCACCAATACGCATGCTCGTTTAATGCAAAGACAGGGAGTCCTGACTCATAAAAAAACTTTCTCACTGCCCGACCAAATATGTTATAACAAATAATACAATTAACGATACAAGTTTTTAAATTATGGATGGCGCAAATTAACATTCTACATTTTAAGACTCCCTGATACAGATTCTTCATAAATTCAGGCCATGCGTTGGACAAAATGGCTTGTTTTTCTCTGTCTCCCTAAATTGGCCTTTAATTATGGTATAAATAGACTGTATTTATTACTGAAATGACGTCATCTCAACAGCGATTAGCATTTCATAAACTACAGTAAGTATAAATATACATGCTACACTGATAGCGATATTCGGCTCGGTGGACCATTGAACTTTTCTATCGTTCTTTAACCAAGCTGTAACCCAGGAAAAGGGAATTTGCAGGGACCTTAAGACCAGAGCACCTTAGTACTGAAAATGTTTCTATCGGATAAGGTGTTAACTTTAACTAAAGGTGAATCCTAGTTGATAAGGTGACTACTACTAGATAAGGTGGTTGTGATGGAGATCTGGTATGGAGGGGCATTCAGTATTTGTAAAATTGCGTTACATAAACTGCTGTACGGCAAAATGAAGTAGTATGTTAGGTTTTCTTAAAAGTTAAGGTGATGTCTTTCAAATTAAGGAAGCATCAATCAGTTAAGGTGGATTTTAATAGTCAAAATCAAGGCTCTAATGGCAAAGAGAGATATTTGCCAAGGTTTCAACCGTCTACACTAGTGTGTAAGGTGGTTGAAATTACAGATAGATGAAATCAGATGAAGGTGGAGAATTAGATGAAGGCGGTGAATTAAATGAAGGTGGCGATTTAGATGAAGGTGGCAATTTAGATGAAAGTGGCGATTTAGATGAAGGTGGCGAATTAGTATAAGGTGGCGTTGTTAGGATAAGGTGGCGTCTTTTTTCGAACGGTGAAGATTTCAAGCGCAACATTTCTGGTATTTATTATTGCACATCTGAGGGAAAAAAGGACGTTCGAGTTTTGTCTATAGCAGAAATGATTTCCTGGCCTGGAAGCAAATTTGACTCGACAGTTACGGGCCTAATGCTGGGTTTTGTAATAACGGGAACAGAACCACATGCTAGACGTGACATCATGTTCGAAAACTCAGTGTACTGTCTGTATATAATGAGAAAATCCTAAAAACTAAAGATTCAAGAAGGAACTAACTGCTTTATCTAATAAAATATTTATAGCTGGCCAGTCTGATATTGTCCATGAAACAGAAAAATCATCACAAAACAAAGTTTCTTCTACTTTACTGTTCATGCGAGACTTTTCTATCGTTTTTAAAGAAATTGAAAAATGTAGCGCCAGACGGAAGTGACGTCACAGCTAGGTGATAGGACTTCACATAAATTATCTTTTCATATTGGAATACCTGATTTTTTAACATTGCCTAGCAACTACAAGAATTCTTTCTCTCTTCATCGGCTTCATCAACCTCCCTTAAACGATGGCCTCGTTCTGTACCATTTATAAATCCAGGGGGTAATGTAGACTTATCAACGCATCTTTCCATTTGTTCCATAACCTGTACGGTAAAAAATAACAATCTAACTTTATCTTCAAACAAAAGTTGATCAACTTCTCCAAAAGCTTAGCAACTTTACGGCTTTTCGGATCTAACTTCAGATAAAAATTCAAACTAAAACGGGGTATCTGCGTTACTAAAAATAATAACGATAATCCTCCTCCTTAGGCAATTGGGGTTCAGATGCATGATAAATGACACGAATATATCGACAGATGTCAATCAAATAATGACTATTAATTACAAAAATATATTTCGCATTTCAGGAACTTTCGCGGATGAACATTTTGTAATTTTAGGCCAAAACGCGAATGTATCTGCAAAAATTAATATCACGAAAGTGTCATCCCTTAAAATGACATAGATAAATAAGTAACAATGAAGAAAACACGACAATAAGCCTGAATAAACTAAGAACATACCAAATCCAGGAGCGAGTCAATAGCAAACTCCACATTTGTGCCAGTGGCTGCACTTGTTTCAAAGTATTTAAGTCCTAAGCTATCTGCGAGAGCCCGCGCATCTTCCTCGTCAACCCGCCGTTGATCCACGAGGTCTGCCTTGTTTCCGATTAACACTGAAAATATAAGCACAAAAGAATGACTTAAAATCCTTTGGCGGTGCTAAACTCAACAACGGCTTTGAAGAAAACAAACATTTCGAATCATACTAAAGCCATTTTTCAGAGTATAAAACGTCAGAACAAAGATTTAGTATGGCTCAAAATGTTTTCCTTGCTCAAAGCCATTTTTAAGAATGATTTACTTCTACGCAAGCAAATACGGGGATATTTTGCGTCAAAGCTTTCGGCGCAATACCTTGCGACATACACAGGCACGCCGGGGGCGGATGGGAGGGGGGGGGGGGGCTGTAGCCTCCTCGCTTTTTCGCCCAAGTATGATACGAGGGTTGTTGCATCAAATATAATGTTGAAAAGACTACCATAAAAATAAGCCAATTTGTCTAGAGCCAGCCCCCCAAAATAAATGTATCCTGGCGTGCCTGATACAGACGGGGGTCGTGTCTCAATAACAACTTCTATAGCTGTGTTGTAATAGAATTCAAAACTAATGACGTCATAAAAATATAGATAACATGATTTGGGAAACAGACCGAGTGAAAAGCTATAGAATACTGAAAGATCAAGTTCGACCGAGTATCAAGATTGTAAGTCTCTTTTATAAAGTTTACCTTTAAAAGTAACTAGGTTAAGAGCACCTTGCACATATTTCTTAGGCTATCTACCGTAACTAGTTCTTAAGTATATATTGTAGATTTAGGAATTGCCAACCCTTTGTAGGAATTTTTTTCGTATTAAATATTCATATCGTTTAGGACATCTCAGGAACAACCCTTTGCATAACCCACCCCCCTCCCTTAAGTATCGTATTAGCATACCATTGGCTACTACCCCTTGCTATAGCACAGCGTAGTTTCACGTTTATCGCTACACACCCCATAGTATTTAGTAATATTCTCTGTACTTGTTGTATACCATCGTAAGTGTAGCACAATCTCCCTTTTCACATAAGTTTCATACTAGCGTGCCTTGAGGAATTATATTACAGCATTCAGTACATTGTAGGTAAATAATGGTGATTTAAAGTTGTGTTAAACTAAATTTATATGTGACATTGATAAGATGTTAGGTTATGAATATTGTTGGGGGTTTAAACATCTCTTGTGTTTTCAAATAGATACTGTTTATTTTCTTGACATTCTTCAAGAGAGAAAAGAGTTTTAAAGGCAATCTGTCTCGTTGTGGATTGGTTAACGAGAACAATAGCTGGAACAATAGCCTAAACACGATTCCAGCGCTCCGCCATGTTTTTTACAATGCGATAAATTAAAGGGGGACTGGAAACAATAAAAAATCCCTTTGTTCTTATAACCAATCAACATCGTGACAGATTGCCTTTAAGGAACACTCCCTCGCTCTGTAATAAACTCTACGCGTTGTTATCGGTCAACGTGTTAGCCCGGATTCTCCACATGCCATCGTTGTCTTAAATTAAGTACAAAAACCACACTGAACAGCAAAAGACATTTTATTTAAATCATTAGTTTGATTAAGAATAATTTAGGTCTGAGAGATGCTCAAAAGCATATGGAAATGAGAGCCAAAATTTAATTAGAGGTGCACCTAATTATGCTGTTTTTCCATTTTCTCTAATAGCATTGGTGAAGAAAGAACAAGTCTTTGGTTTGTGGGCGAGCAAGTTCATAATAGGATGGCTTGTGGTATAGCTTAGAAATTATTTCCACAGGGAACGTCTTAAAATGTTGGATGAATTCTCAAAAGGCAAAATTAAGAAAATAAAATGTTTAACTATTTAAAATAGGGCCCTTGAGGAAACGCAGTAAAATCTCAGTAGGTTGTGGCGAGCGTCTTTAGGCCACAAGAGGAAAATAATTATAAATTCTAGAACCCATGGGTGATGATGCAAGGGTGTATCGTTTTCAGAAGGGGGGGCGGCCAGCGTCATACAATGAGTTACCCCCGTCATTGGAATCATACTGCATGCGCAATAGATGTAGAATTCGACAGATATGCTAACAGAATACATTAAAAACAGGGGGTCGCTTATTAAAAAGCTGGTTCGTCATTCCATCCAAACAAAATGCTTATGTAAAAACTCACCGATCATAGGATCTTCACTATAAGCGTGTGTTTGCAACTGTGAGAGCCAGCTTCTCACATTAACAAAAGACTCCTCGTTTGTAAGATCAAACATCAGCAAAAACCCCATTGCATCCCGGAAGAAAGCGGCTGTAAGACTTCTAAACCTGGAAAACAAAAGTCAAGGAACTTAGAAGGGCCTAAACATAGATAGATAGACAGATAGACAGATAGATAGATAGATAGATAGATAGATAGATAGATAGATAGATAGATAGATAGATAGATAGATAGATAGATAGATAGATAGATAGATAGATAGATAGATAGATAGATAGATAGATAGATAGATAGATAGATAGATAGATAGATAGATAGATAGATAGATAGATAGATAGTTAGATAGATAGATAGATAGATAGATAGATAGATAGATAGATAGATAGATAGATAGATAGATAGATAGATAGATAGATAGATAGATAGATAGTTAGATAGATAGATAGATAGATAGATAGATAGATAGATAGATAGATAGATAGATAGATAGATAGATAGATAGATAGATAGATAGATAGATAGATAGATAGATAGATAGATAGATAGATAGATAGATAGATAGATAGATAGATAGATAGATAGATAGATAGATAGATAGATGAAATTAGTGAATCATTCGCAAATGTGCGAAATTCGCAATGAGGCAGTTATATTTAATGTGCTTCGCATTAGAAAATTTTTCAAAATTCATCATTTTAAATTCGGTGGAGCTGTGGATAGAATAATTTTGTTTCCTGTTTGGTTTGTGTGACAGACATGTCAACAGCAAAAGGAAATCCTTCCATGACCATGATTCAATTTTAGCAATTAAATCTTCTTGCGATTTCCGATAGCTTTTTGCTCGCAGTTTCGAATGTTGTCCACTACCGCAGCTAGGCCAGCCAAAAGCGAGCAGCGTATTTCGTTAAGGTGGGAAGACCTATTGTTTACATCAGCCAATCATCGAGAGGACAGACTGCCTTTAATACAACTTAACACCATGAATCATTTCTTGACTATGAGAAACTGTTTTGCAAGAAATTTTTTGTAGCACAGCTGATTAGCTGATAAATATCATCTATTTTATTACCAGTTTTAACATCACACAACTCTTTTTTCCTAATAAAAATTTGTTCTTATATAAAAGCATATTCAAACTGTAAGTTAAAATTGAGGGGTTTCATTTTCATACGAAATTATTGACTTTACACAAGCATTACAAATTACATTTATCACAGCGGAATATTAAACATACAATCTAGTGGGGACTTTCCCACCAGGCCCTTAAATTTCCCCACTGGTTGCCCCACGATTCCCCACTAGCAACTACTCTTTTGTTAAACATTTTCTGAATGAGCTCATATTTTTGTTTTTGTTTGTTGACATTTGAGATACAGGCCTACTTCCTAAGAATTGAGGACTACACCACTGAGAGTAAGGACCGACGTGCAAGACATCGAAGCCTTGCATACAATGCATACAGTAGTGTATCGAGGGGGGACAAGGGGGCGTCCTTTTCCCGGACCCCCTCTTGTCGGACTCTTGTCTGCCCCTCAAATCTTTCAACCCTGGCTACGCATACTCACCCTTTGCTTTTACCGTCAGTCGCGTCACGTTAAGAAAAATGCTCTTTTGTGTCAATTTCCCATCAGCGAAAATTCCTTAAAAAATCCCCTGATTTATTGTAAAAACGTTGAAGTTATCAAAATACCTTTCTTGTCCGGCGGTATCCCAGAGCTGGAGATGAACCCGTTGTGCCTTGGACGATCGAGAGCCATCCGGATTCAGAGGACGATGGTGCTAAAATTAAACAATAGAAATGTCAGTCAAATCAAATCAAAGTGTTCTGATTGGCTGAAGGCTTGAATAGGCTATTGTGATTGCTATTGCTACTAATCCTTCAAATCAATCAAAGTCTGGAAGTAAAACAATAAAACCGGTTAATATAGTCCTGTCTTCGATTCAAAACGTGCCCGGACCCGGAATTTTACTCTTGCTAGCATTTTCAGAGAAAATATAACAAAACTGGTTCATAAAGTACGGTCTTTCAATTACAAGAATGCTCAGACCCAAACCGGTTGTCTTGTTGGCAACTTCTGGGAGCATTTGGAGATTTTGATATTGGGGGGGGGGGGGGGGGGGGACGCATTGAAAATTCTAAGTTTGAGCCCTAGTTGTTATTTCAGTGAGTTTTGGGCAATAGGTTATGACACTTCATTTACTGAAAGGTAGGTATGTATCTTGACTTTAAATGCATGCTACAGCATGTCATGAAAAATATTACACATACGACGAAGATTGACCATATTTTGAGAGAGTGAAAAAGCAAAGGCTCCTACTTTTCTCAGATAGGCCCCAGCCAGTTTCAAGGAACGGTTTCTGGTACAAATCATGAATGAATTTATTTCGGTTAATTTATCAGTAGATTCACTTTCGACATCTTTGTTCCCATCCAATCGAAAAGGTAATCTTACGGGCATTTAGATTTCAAAAACGCGACAACTCGCAGCAACCCGCGACAACTCGCAGAAACCCTCGACATCCCGCAGCAAAGACCCGAAGCATCGAAATTGCAGTTTAATGAATCAGCTTATTTGTTTACAAAAAACGAATCAACATTTCATCTACATCTCTGCAACACCTACGTCAGCAACAGATAAATTGGTTATCTAGTATTCAAAACGAGACATAACAAACGCAATCTGATTATCGCAATGGTTGACATCAATTATTTATACAAGTCGAGCAAAAAAAGCAAGGTACATTTAGAAGGCTGCTAGGCCAATCGAGAAGTTTCTGAGGCAAAAGAAAGATTGGGCCCGTGATGACGTCATTAAAAATGCAATTTTTTTATCTTGCTTTTCCTAGGAATTTTCTCAAAACTTTTAAGAACCCCTCTCAGCTCGGGGCCTGGGCCAATATGATCCCCCAACCCCTCTCAGCGGGTCTGAAGGCAGTCAAGAATCGCACCAATACTAAAACATTCTAATCCATGGTTTCAGTACAAAAACGTTTTTAGAAAACCGTTTTCAGTATTCAATGTGCGTAGTTTAAATTATCCCGTAATTGCCCCTCTAAGAGGGGAAGGGAAAGGGGTAGTGATAATGCTAATAAAGGGGCTGAAATACCGGGTGCAGTTAGGATGCGACACTGTCAATATTTAGAGGCATACGGCAAATTTTGCTTTGTATCAGTAGAAAGAGCCCTTTAGTATTTGGTAGTAATTAAACGCCAAAATCCTTTAATTCATCTTATTTTCTCCAAGGCTTTAAATAAAAGAATTCTTCTTTAATGGTCAAGTATAAAAATTTACGTTAAAGAAAGCAAAGATTCTGGAAATCATAGCTAAACATTGAAATGTAAAAATGGGCGTTTACGTCATCTTCTAGCACTTCAAAGGTGAGGAATAAAAGTCTAATGGCTTTGTTACATCCAACTTTAGACGCCTCTAGAATTCATCGCTTGTTTTAATGCTTGTCTTGAAATGTTTCACGCACAACGGTTCTGCGATAACTAATTTTATGTAGGAGTTCCCATTTGATTTGGGTCCAAGTTTCTGTGTAGGAGCATTTTGGTCACGTGACTATACCAAGGCTTATTCGGCGAAAAAATTATCGAAGGATGGCCTAGGCAGGCGATAACGTTTTTGTGCAGACACAAATAACAAATTTCTAAGAATAACTCATAAATAATTTAAGTTTCTCAAGTCATTGTTGCGTTGTTGACTTACATAGAAACGGATTTCATACAACTAACAAATTTTTCCTTCAGCCGTCCATTGATTTACTAAATTATGAATTGCCTAAATAGTAATTCCACAAAAGTCGGTGTGAACGTGCTTCTAAACTGAACACTGTTTGTTTTTTTCATCAAAACGAAAGCAGATAACCAATGTTTGGGCATTGCATTGAATTTCACGACAAAAGTTCGATTGCGAGAAACTCAAATATTAGCACGATAACTAGAATTTAAACATGTTCAAAGACTTCTATGGAAAATTCACTACTTTAATAAGCACATACGTAAAAAATTCACTTCATGTTTGTGTGTCAAAGGCTACAACGAAATTCCATGCATTCTAAGTTTGTAGTTAGTAATTCCATACCGATCTTGTGCTTGTGTTTTTCTGATTGGCCTATTTCGATCCACAACTGGGTATATATTTTCCATCGTGTTCTTTCGGAACCTTATTCTGACGTTTTATGCTCCGAGGAGTGTCAGACGAAAAGCTTTTAGTATGTCGTAAAATGTTTGCTTTTTTCAAAGCCATTTCGCATTCCAAGTTGTTGAACTGCAATCTGGATCACATCAAAGTAAATATTGAATTGCATTTTCATAGTGACATCTGTAATTTACAAATATGCAGTTGAATCTTGTTAAATTGTACCCCGGATAGCTCGGACCTTCACTAAATCGGACCGAATTCGGATTCCGTTTGGATTTTCCTACCTTATTCAAGTAAAAAGTCGTACCCCAGCTAACTGGGACTTTGGTTAATTCGGACTGTTTTTGATTCCCATTGCCGGAAAGTTCCGAAGTCGGACCATTCCTAAGTCGGATCATTTCCTTACCTCTTTGAAGGTCCGACCGGGATGCAACTGTTTTGAGTTATGATATCATACCGAAGTCATTAGCAACAATTCATGAGAATTGTGTTCAAAGCCTTCAAGCTACGTTGTAGTGATGTTATTACTTCACACGATGTTGGTATACGCGATCTGCGATAATTTTCACCAGATTTTACTGAACAACATTGCTTAGAGGAGGAATGGAAGGGAGAAATAGAGTGAGAGGGAGGCAGAAAGTGAGGCAGAGAGTGGGAGGGAGGCAGAGATTTTAAGGGAGGGAGGCAGAGAGCTGGAGGAATAGGGGCGGAGAGTGTGGCAGAAAGTGGGAGGGAGGCAGAGCGTGGGAGGGAGGCAGGCAGAGACTGAGAGGGAGGCAGAGAGTGGGAGAGAGGGAGAGGCAAAGAATGGGAGGGAGAGGCAGAGAGTGGGAGGGAGATAGGCAGAGAGTGGGGGGGAGATAGGGAGAGAGTGGAGGGGGGGGGGGGGTAAAGGATTGGTGTGAAGAAGCAAACTGTTAGACTTCTAATCAGAACTCAGAGATTGTGAAAGATTGAAGCCACAGAGAGATTTTGGTGTAAAACGCAGGTAAGGAAATCATTGACTTGACGATTACCAAAATCCTACAAAAAACTCAAACTGAAGAAGGGATTAAGATTAGAAAACCAGAATTTGGAATTTTCTCTCTTGAAATTCAAGATTAAGCACCAAATAGCAGTTTTTAATACTTTGCAAGAAAATTTTATTTTACGGTATGGTAAAACAGTTAGTTGAAAACCGCTTGATTTGTGCAAGCAAAAACTGCAGGTGCTACTAAGAATTCATTATTAAAAAGATTCAATATTCAAGTCAAGAATTCATTATTAAAAAGGTTATCGGGATTATTTAAATTCGATTAGGTTAATACAGCTCTCGGGAAAACACAGGGATTATAAGACGCAGTAAGTACTTTTTCTTGAAAACCACATCAAGGCGAAAAAGACAAAACCACAGATGACCTTTAAGCTAAGGATAAACGGTGAACAGAATCATGGATAGAAAAAATGCCCTATCTACCAGCAAAATTGCTTAGAAAAAATGCTCTTTCTACGAGCAAAATTGCTTAAAGAACAATAAAGTTACTTTAGCCAGAATTTCTCTATAAATTCCTTGTTCTCTCAGCATTTGTAAACAGTTGAAATATTGTCAGTAACGCATAGACTTTAAGAAGAGAAATTAGCTGTGCAGAGACAAGCATTTGTTTATATATAAAAAGGAGGACAACAGCCTATTGTTATAAACAAAGGAAAGTTACTAGGGCCGCAGGGGCAGTTGCCCCTCTAGTTAGTATGTTAAAAAAGGCCCTGGAGTAACAGTCTGACATTTCATTAGCTACTAATTTTTTCAACACTGCAATTGAACTAATTTAAGGTCAAAATTGCATTGGACAGTTGATATTTCTCAAAGATAGTCTTCAATTGTGACATAGGAAATGGGGGGCAGCAGACTAACCTGCTTTCTTACACTATAATGTGGGAATTTAGGAAAATTCAAAGGTCCTGCTGTCCCAATTTCCTGATGCTTTCATAACTAACGTAGTGCCCCCCAATACATTTTGGAAATATGTGGCCTTGCCAATATATTTTTCTCTATTTGTGGAAAAAGTTAAGTAAATCATAAAAATGACAAAATTAATAAAACTTGGTTCCTTTTCTATTAAAACATGCGAGAAATCTAGAAGTCTTGATTCAAAAATAAAAAAAAACATTGTCTAGAAAAGATAAGAAGTCAAATTAAGAGATAGATAATCTCCTTTTGTCAATACTATGTATTTTGCCTGCTCTAAACTTGTAGTTTACCAAAAGGAGGAACTAGTTTTAGACCAAAGATCCTCATAAAAGTTAGAAAGCCCTTTAAAACCTCACAATCTCCGCCTCTAACTCAAGCCATACAAATATAGCCTCTACATTACAGGTACCAGTCATCCTACAGATATTTCCTTACAATTTGTACAACTATCAATAAAGTACAAATCTAAATATCAAACAAGGGGCATTCCCCAACAAGGGACATTTCCAAATAATCAGGGGCAGATCAAATATTGTCAGGGCATATTGTTTCGATAAAATTACATCACATTTTTCCATTGTTTCAGAAAAAAGACCACTGCCCTCCAAATATTAGGAGAAAACTGACCCTCTGCCCCATTCCATAACAAACATTCCAGAACAACCAGATTTTTAAAACAAAGCTCAAATACTTTTCTCAAAATTTCTCATCCTGCAATCAAACCCAGTCATGGACTTCTCCAGCATAACAGTTTGAAATTAAGTCTCATCTTTTTTAAGATACTGGGACTTTGACATTAAGCATAAATTATTCAAAGTTGAGAATTAATATCATTTGGGTAAGTATGGGTCACTGTGAAGGTAAATTTTTTTGACTCATAAAGAGCATTGCCTTTCGAAACCTTCCAACAGTTTCTGCCACAGATTTGAGGCATTCTACTAGAGGATAGGTGTGGTGCCAGCCTTGGTGCTAAGATTCTCTTAGAAAATGATATCTAGCTTGCATCTTTTGCTAACTGCTAACAGAAATAGGGACAGAAGGTGCAGGGTCATTGGAGCAGAAGGCGGTCCATTTATTGAAGGCTGTCCATTAATTATTCAGTTTGGACTTGTGTTTGATATCAGCGAATGTCTGTTGGAAGGGATTGCATTGGAAGGAGTGAACAGGTATATCACAGAATATGTGAGTGTGTGAATAAAGAAAAAGTCACGAAAGCAGGCTGCTCGACGGACTCTGATGGGATTGTTGAGACGAAAAATCAATAAATGGTAGTAAATAAGTAACACTGCAACACGATGAGAATGAACAACAACAAACAAGCGTCAATCAGTAATGCCTAATATTTTATCCTGGCATACAAAAAAGTAGAATAGCCTTTAAAAGATCCATTTAAACTGGAAACTTTTTGCATTCTGCTGAGTGAGAATTGTGGGACAACTACTAGGGCCATGAAACATAGAAATGAGGAAGCTTTGTGTAGATCCCCTCCAATTATTTTCAAATTGTAGGGTCTCAATAATTGAATTATTTTTACTTTGGCATTTGTCAAAGGGAAACATTTATTTTGCTCTTTATGCCCTTTTCCTAGCGCTTTTTTTTCCTGTAGCTCTTTTGGTGCTTCTGTTCAAAAGTTACACGTAATACATAAAGGAAACAAAATAAAACAAAATAACGAATCTGTGAAATTTAGGAATCTGGACTCAAGAATTCTCAGAACATTGTGCAGCATATACTTTTTTAGTTTTGATAAGAAAAAGGTATAATTCCCTTTGAGGCTTGATGTTTCATTTTTCAATAATTTGAGGCTTAAATGTTATAACTGTTGTTGAAATTGATTTTGTTACAACTAGACACTAAATTACGTCTTAGACCATTAAATGAATGTTTCACATAACATTACTAGCAGCAGGGTTAATCATCTGATAAAATCTGTTTTGTTTTTGGCAAAACGAGTGTCTCTGTTCCTTTAAAGTTTGTTTTTGTTAAAAGAGTGTACCCCCGAAGTCCTCTGTATGAAGAACAGAACTCCTGAAGATATGGAGAAGGGCCCCTACTTTTTTTGCAAAAGAAAAGAGCTTTTTAATAAAGTATATTGTTAGGAGTCTTTGAACTATATTACAACTTGCAGCAGAGCCAGGAGTGTTGTACTAGGAGGGCTCAGGGACTTAACCTGTTTTTGCAGTGATTTGCACAAGAGCCCCCCTTGTTATTTTGATAGCCCTACACCCCTGATCAGAACCTACAAAGAGGGCACATTAATAAATGTGTATGAACACTTATACTTGTGAAAGTGAAAGTTGATAAATGAATAAATATGTATCGTGTCCCCTCGCTTTTTGCAAAACAACAGAGCTGTTCTCAAAATCTTTTGTTATGGGTGTCCAATTTTCACTTGCCCCCCCCCCTACTTTCCAATCTGTGTTGGAGCCCATGTGTATGTCTAAATATAGTTGTGAAGTGAAAGTTGATGAATGAATAAATTATTGGATGGCACCTGTGTCTGGATGAATCAAAGATCAGACAAAACTTTTTATAAACAGCCTTTATGTAGAGGTGTGCTGTGCTCAGTAAAATGGAAAAATGCAAGTGAAAGACATTGATGTATGGAACTCTTTGTTGTCTTGCTATGAAACTCAAATCAAGGCTTTGGTTACCAAAACCCGCATAAAATGTTTTTATCCTTTTGTGGGTTGGCACCTCAATGCTACGAGAGCGAACAACAGGTACAATGCAAAAATAGGCATGATCAAAGATTTCGCAACGAAACCAAACATCATCGGCCTAACTACCGTTGGAAAAATTAATTTCGATTAAAATTTAAATATATTTAACATCAATATATATCTTAATTTCGTACTGCATAAATTTTTGCCACCAAGCGACCGTGACTATGATAAAAATATTTTTAGGAATGCAATGATTATCGCACGAAATAACAGAACCGAAACCACAAAATAAATGCTCAACCCATCGAAACATAAATTTAAGCGCTCATTTATTGCAAAAAGCAAATCGATTTTGCATCCAGACACAAATCAAACAGAAAACCTATTCCTTGCAGGGTCGACCTCCTTGCAGCGAGGAAATATCTCAAATTTGACAGTAATTGCGCTCAAAATAAGAATAATTCACTGTTTAAACATTTCAACTAATTTAAAGTTATGCGATAAACCAAATCCTATCTATTTCTAAATTAAAATCTAAGCATATCACAAAGAAATGCATCTATTTGGAGACAAAGAAGCAAAATTTGGAAAATCAACATCTGCTGCCTGACAAAATTTTGCACGAGTGAGTCGAAAAAAAATTAACTTTTACCTTGTGTTTTTCACGAAAATCGATTCCAACTGTTGAAATAAACTTTGGGTTGAATTCTCCTTCCGTATAATAATATAAAAAACTAGTTTTCCCAACACCACTATCGCCCAAAGCAAGCAACTTCACCAAGTAATCGTACTCAGCGATTTGGTGATACCCACCCGCCATCTTGTTTTGTTTTCAATAATGAAATCGGGTTCTTCCTTTTCAGCTGGTCAATTTCGATGAACCCAAGCGCGTCCAAGCGCGCCTCACAATGTTTGCTTTTTCACCTTTTGCTATCCATTGACGGGTATATATCACAAAATTGCCGCAAAAAGGTGTAAGAAATTACTTTGCGTGTGATCCTAAAGGAATGCAAACATTTCGAGCAATTTACTTACAAAGAATGAGACCTCAAGCTCAAGGGTGTGACTCTATACCTGCTTTTTTCATGAAAACCTTTCTTGAAAAAACCAATCCGAAAATGGTGTGAAAATTGCCCTCGTAAAAGACACCGTGTCATGTCCATCGTGGTTTTACCTGTGAAGATCAATTCACAGCATTTTAACTCAAGGACGAAAGGATTATCTGCGAAAATATCTTGGGACAACCTTCCCCCCCCCCCCCCCTCGATAGGAGATAAACCCTGGAGCAAATTAACTGTTAGACAGGGCCATGTTCTTCTCCACAAAAGCATTGGGCGGCGACAGTCACTAAACATTTTCTCGTCGAAATTAGACGAAATACAAAATTGATCCTGCCGATAACTGGGGGACGAGTCCCTCCAGCCTCTAGCCAATTTCTACTTATATCAATGCCTTTTTGGAACTTTTAGCACAGGATTACCCCCCCCCTGTTATTTTGAGAACACTGAGCCAGGGGCCTTTAGCCCTAAGTGTCTTCAGCAGTGATAGAACTTTAAATTAATAATAATAATAATAATCTACCATATTATACAGGATAGCCTTTTCAGTAAAGATAATACTGCTATCACTAAGGGTCCTGTTAAAATAAAAGTTTGTAAAGTAAAAGGTTCAAAATTATAAGAGATTGAAGTTAAAGCTTAAAAAAATTGAAAGGTTAAAAAAGTTACACTACAGAAGTTAAAAAAATTTATCGCCATAATTCTTGATCTATTGAAGAATACACCAATTCGACTCACGACCTCGTTTTAGAAATTTCTCCAGACTTAATTATACGACTTTTTTAGGCTCAGTTATGGCTTTATCGTCATAATTTTAGGCCGAATACAATTTTTCATATTGTTCGAGCATATATTTTAGATTTTACCGAGAAATGAAGTTTGAAAACTTGTAAGGGATTTGACCGCAAAAATCATTCCGGGGGAAACTTTACCCCCCTAGTCGCCAATCACGGTCAAATCTCTTATAAAATTTTATCTTTATGTCGTCATAAAATCAATATCGTGAGCAATATCATAATGAAAACTTACAAGTAGACTAAAATCCTTGCTCTCAATCTGAATCTGATGTCAAAGATTTTGCATAAAAGAATTTGAAAAAAATTTTCAAAATGAGGCCGTAAGTCGAATTGGGGTATTTGGCAATGGCAAAACACATGGCGTTTAATGACCATAAAAGAAAGTAGCTAACGTGTAAAACCCAAAATATACTTTGCTTTAATTATTTTCCAAGAAAGATATCCAGAACTGTAAGGTAACGGTATTTTCCTCTGCTTTTAAATATTTAAATGTTTATTATGACCAGAAACAGTTTTATTTGGCTAAATTTTTGAAATATCTGGAATCTTTAGCAAAACAAACTGCCAACAACAGCGGTTCATTTCACGGAGTTAATCCAAATATTTAATTCTTTTTGAAAGCATTTTTGAATGGTAAGAATTTTGTTTCGATAACATCACAGGAAAACTGTATGCGGGAAAAAATATTATGGAGGAAGAGATTTTCTGGGCTGGATCATGTTGAAGGTCTTTTGACAAAAACTGTTAATAGGAATAATGTTTTACAAGACTTTAATGTGCAGTATAAGGTCTGAAGGCTGTTCAAAAAAATTCTTCACAGTGAAGCAGTATTTTTGTAGAAAAGATGTTTCTCCATAAAATAACCAATTTCATAGCACAATTGAAGTTTAAAAATAGCATCACAGACATCCAGTTGCGATAAATATTTTTAAAAATGGCTTTGAAAAAAAGCAAACAATTTGAGTAAACTAAAGCTTTTCATGTGGCACTCTCCAGAGTATAAAACGCCAGAAAATAGACCGAAAACTCTACGCTAGGAAATATATATACCCAGTTGTGGATCGAAATAGGCCAATCAGAAACACGAGCACATGACTGTAAAGGTTGACCAATCTGTCGCTTGCCTATACAAAAAGTTATCAATGGAGTCCTAACATGATAAAGAACTCGAAAATTGAATCCTAAGATGAAGACGAAAAGCTTATGTATGAATCAAAATGTTTGCTTATTCTAAAGCCATTTTTAACTTTTGCACCACGAAAAGACTGTTTGAATATTTTTGAATTGTTTTACAATATGTATCAAATTCACTCTTTAATGAAAATTGCTTTTTACTGGTCTGGCATTAAATGCTTGATACAGTGCAGACAGAGCTATACACGCTATTTGGTGTATAGAACAAGACGGTTCTAAGTTTCTACTCCAGGTTTCACGCTTAATGCGATCGTCAGGCAACTTTTCTTGGTGTGCCATGAATTCACACTTTATGTTGGTGTGCCACAAGGCTCAATAATGGAACCTATGACTACTGATACTCTGAAGTAAATCGCTGGGCTGACCTCGTCAATCACTAAGGAGCAAAGGAGACTATTTAATTTACCTCGGCAAATACTGCAGGACTACAATCATTCGTTTGTGTGGTTTAAGATAGTTACAGGAGAAATTGAAGATTGGTTAAGAATCAACTTATGGTACGGCGAAGAAATTTCCAGCACAAGACATCAGAGTGACAGGAGAAGCCTTGATATCAATCACAAAAAACATAACACAATAAGACTAGAAATTTTGGCGGCCAAAGAAGGCAAATAAAAGTAAAGGAAATAAGGTCACCACGCCCACACCACACCCGACATTTTTCTTTACCTTTCTGAGAAAGGTATTGTATTGTATTTTATTTATTCTTTTGTATATCATTGCATTATATTGTATTGTATTGTATTGCATCCCATTGCATTGCATGGAATTGTACTGTGTTGTATTGTATTGTATTGTATTGCATTGTATTGTAATATATTGTATTGTATTGGGTTGTATTGTACAGCATTGCATTGTATTGCATCCCAATGCATTGCATTGAATTGTATTGTGTTGTATTGTATTGTATTGTATTGTATTGTATTGTAAAGCATTGTATTGTAATATATTGTATTGTATCCGGTTGTATTGTATTGCATTGCATTATATGGCATCCCATTGCATTGCATTGTATTGCATCCCATTGCTTTGCATTGAATTTTATTGTATTGTATTGTATTGTATTGTATTGTATTGTATTGTATTGAATTGTATTGTATTGTAGTATAGTGTATTGTAGCGTATTGTATTGTAGCGTATTGTATTGTATTGTACTGTATTGTAATGTATTGTATTGTATAGCATTGCATTGTAGTATAGTGTATTGTATTGTATTGTATTGTATTGCTCTGTATTTTATTGCTACCTAGCATCCAAAAGTAGTTTTAGAACACCGAGAAGCAGTGCTTATCGTGCAGTGTCCTGGTGCTTTCTTTAGGTGAACTCTGGACTACGAAGCAACAATACACTATGACATATGGCTCCAACCAACCATTTGTGTAATTACGAGGATAAAATTCAGAAACAAAGCAGAACGGCGACGAGAATCCAATGTTATGAGATAAATTTTCCAAAATAAATTAAATTAAACAAATACTAATATTTCGCCCCGGCATACAGGGCTTTATCAGAGTAAAATTTATCTCATAATTTTGGATTCTCGTCGCCGTTTAGCTTTGTTCCTGAATTTTGTCCTTGTATTTTTATTATACTCATTGCAAGATTCACAGAATCCGGCGGACAGCCTATCCTGCGGTTCTTCCTTCTCACACGTGTGTAGTTAGTTGTGTTTACTGTACCCTGGGTGCCAGAGCCTCGGTGACTCTCTGAGGCTCTGGCACCCAGGGTATGTTTACTGTAACCTTTTAAAAGAGATTTCCCTACTGTTTAATCTAACTCTTCTTGCACATTCTCAGAGGTTAGCCCCCTTGTTGATGCCAAAAATTTTCAAGTTTCTACTTTTTCTCTTGTTTTCGAAACATTTTGTGCCAGATCCCCCTTGCTATTTTAATAGCACTACACAACTGTACATATTGTAGCATTTTTAAGGGGATTATGTCTCCCTGAATCATCACTTGTCACAAGTCTCCCTACGATAAGACCCAATATAAGAAATTTTGACCCTGGAACCCTTAAAAGAACAGTTTAACTTTTGAGAAAGCAGTTTCTTCCTTTCTTGGACTTAGAGTTGTCTTCCAAAAGGGTATTGTCTGAGGATCCATAAAATTTCACGGAAACGCCACTCCAATATCAAACAAAACACAAGAACAGCAGGGGTTTCTTTGAAGGTTTTTTCCTGGGGGCCGACTCCAGAGGGACTGAATGCCATAGGAAGGGGGGGTGGGACTAAAAGCAAAGGCGGCGCCACGGAGGAAGAATTGCGTAAGCAAAAGTTAGACACGGATGCTCCCTATTGGTAAAGTTGGGATACTCGCTTATGAATGGGCGTTGCCTGACAATAAAAAGGGTGTGGTCTAAACTAAATCTGTGTCTTTTGTCCACCCCACCCACAGCCTAGTGGCTGGCGCCGCCGCTGCATGAAAAGCCCCCTTCATATTTTCTTTATAAGTTCTGGAATTACCTTTCGGACTTCTTTGAAATCGACACCAAGCGTCGGTTGAAACAAGCTGAAGTCCTTCATCAAGTAGTTGTGTAGAAACGTTGTTTTCCCAACGAGGCTGTTTCCAATGGCCATGAGTCTGATCCATAATGGCGATCTTAGAGCAGGAATCCCGTCCATTTGTAAAACGATATGTCATTGTCACAAATGTTCGGTTCTTGGCTTCATCTTTTTGTGTTCATACACACTAGCAACAAAAAAATCTCTATAAATCCCCTTGGACACAAAAAGTTTTAATTGTCTAGCAGTTGGCAATGTCTGATTTTACCAAACAACTGTTGATACGAACATTGATAGAAGGTCAAGTAAAGAATAGAGAATAACCTTCAAAACCTCCAATTAGACTCAAAGCTTTCCTTTCGATTGTATTTGGCTGATGAGGGAAACTAATAGTACAAAGGAGCATAGAAACGAGAATAAGATACAATTTATTAGTGCATACGCCCAGTCATGTTATGTTACCTAATTGCGTAGTCTGACTCTCCAGACTATTTAGGGGGGGGGTGTCGGTTTTAGGTTTATTCGGTTTTAGGCCCTTCTTCTCTTTACACACCCCCCTCCTCCTCCATCAACTTCTCTTAAAAATCCGCGGTGCCTGTTTACAAAACCTTCGGTGAGTTTATCCTGACTATTGAAGCACACACTTTAAAGGCTATTGCGCAACCAGCATGCTTAGTGGCAGTTGTCGTGAAAAATTGACTGTGTTTTGTATTTTCATGCAGTACGACTTTAGGCCGGTTCTTTGAGTTATAGTCACAAAGCATGCCGGTTGCACAAAAGCCTTTAAGTTTCACCAAAGAAGACCCAAGGCCTTTGGGGTAGAGTTTTGAAAACACTAGAAATAGCAAGGCGAAGAGACGAAGGGAGACGCGCTAAAGGTGTAAAGGGATGACTTCTTTCAAGACAATATCCAGTGCCACATCTTTTCAATTTTATTGGCCCTTTATTCATGTGTTAGGCTCAGATCTAAATTTATAATGGTTAAGCTCCGCGCAACAAGAGTGACAAGGGGCCATGGCCAATCCACTTTTTGTAAAGTAAAAGAATTAAAATCAGCTCGAATTATTTTAGATAAATAAATCTGTGGACAACAACAAATACAGTGAGCCAAAGTACAAAAGTAGAATAGCATCTGCAAAATTTTTGCCACAACTGGGGCTAGAGAGGGTAATAGGAAACGTTCTTTAAATTGCTGACCCCCTCCAATTTAGGGTCATTGACGCGGGCCCTGATTGTATAGAGAAGCTTCATCTTCAAAAGACTATTATGTAAATTTCGTCGCTGCTTTCTGAAGTTTCTTCAATTTTCTAGCAACTTTAGGTAAACGAGATCAAAACATTGTGACGTCACACTGGAGACTCACTGTATTGTAAAGAGCTTACAGGTATGCAGGTGTACACGAATATTCTAAGGACGGAAATACAGTGGTGAACCTTTGCAATTGCCCGACCCCAAGCAACCTAAAGTTAAATTCTTGCATCTGATTTCGAATCCCAGGATTAACGAATATTATATAGCAAGGGATAGGCAGGCCGGAGCCGGGGGGAGGGCTGGGTGGGCTGTAGCCCCCCACTTTCTCGCTAAAGTATGATGCTAAGGTTGTGGCATTCAAGGTTGTGGCAAACTACGTAAGGACCCTCCCCCACTTCACTAGAGCCCCCCCCCACTCTAAAATGTGCTATGGCGTTCCAGAGGAAGAAGTTTTGACATTTTTTGTGCTTTTTCTGCCAAAGCATTATAAGAAAGGAAATTAACTCCACTATCAAGGGGCGGGAGGGGGGCCTTCAAAGTAACTCACGCCTTTCTCGGTCCCTGATAAAATAATAATAAAAATTCAAATAACCTCACCACTGCCTCGCCGCCTGCGCTCAAATTAGCGTTTCCATCTTGTAAAAGGATACAGAGTTCTTAAAAGCAAACACTGATGAAACCTGAAGTCAATAGGCCTGAAATTCCTCTTTGTTGTGGTAGGATTTCGTTCACTATGGTGAGCGGGAACAAACGCTGAAGAATTACTTTTAGAACAAAAGACAACTTGAATTGTTTGATGTAAACGAAAGAGATTGCTGCCATTATCTGATGGCTTTTAATTGAGTTTTACACATTGAACACTAATAAACCAAATTTTTATAATATTCGAAGGCTCAGAGTTAACATCCTGTTTTGTAATTATTCCTATTTCAGTGTTGCAGTTTTCTAAAATGACAAATGTCAAATTGATACTTTCTAGACACAAACATCTATCTTATCAACCCTATCTTTTACTCCCCACAAAACAAAATTCTTTAAAGTTAAGCAAGGTAAGTATCGGATTGAACCCCCTGCACTGTACTGTCTGGGTGTCAAACGACGGGGGTTAGTATAACAGGTTTGAAGGCGACGTTGATAAAGAATCAGTGTTTACCACAAATTTTCAAGAAAAATTGATTTTATTTTATAATTTATAGACTCAAACCCCAAAATTCTTCCCTGACAATGATCCATTTAATACAATGCTTAAATACATGCTTAATTTCTTATACTTTTGAAGTTTTATTATTTACAATCATATTTAACTTTTTTAGATCCAATAAAATTAATATTGACGATAAATTAGATACAAAAATTATGGGTGTCATAAATACGATTTGACAGAATAATCGTGAGATTTCAAAATTTATTATATAAATATCATGAATAAATTTAAATATAAAGAAGTGAGAAGAAACTGTGAATCTATAATGGATATTACAATTTTAGTTTCCTGTACCCAGAGGTAATTTTATCTGGGGGTGGGGCGACACCAGGCTTATGTAGCTTCTTTGAAGTAACAGACATGCCAAATTTTAAGGATAATTTATCACTTCACATTTAAATGAAAATAGGGGCTTTAGACGCTTGAGAAAATTGTACTAGCCACGCCTTCTACTGATAGACAGACATGTCAAAGTGGAAGGTCTGATAAGAGAGAGATACAAAGAAGCAGGCCAGGGGGACAAGGCGGCCTTGCATACACTCTTTTTTATAAGAACCAGTAAATTTAAGTTCATGCTGACTGTTCTTAATTTTTTTCGAAAATCTGAGGCTGGATTGTTCTTAATTTGTTCTTAAATTTAGAGGGTGTAAGCAGTGCTATTGCTAGCTTCTTCGCTCTAGGGAGGTGTTCAGGCCTCATTTGCTAACAAAGTGAGTGAGACAGCCTTAATTTGCTGACAAATTTGAATATCCACCAAAAAAGCACCCACACACCGCTAAAAATCCTCGATTTTGAGAAAAAACGTTGTTCAAAATTGCATTATGAAGAAGCTCAGCCTCAGCTTGTTCTTAATTTGTTCTTAAATTTTAAGTAATTTTGAGGCTCGTGTTCTTATAAAATTGTTCTTATAAAAAAAAGAGTGTAAACATGCAAGAAGACACGTTCATACGCTATTCACTAGAGTAGGGTAACGTGAAAAAGCTTCTTGAAGAGCTCTACTTGAAGAGCTCTTTCACATACTGTCTGGTGACAACTAGGGCCTAATGATTCTCTTTATTTAAAATTGAAAACATCGAGTTGCCCTATGGTCGTTCTGGCCAACTACTTTCCAGCATTTGACTCTGCACCCTTGGGCCCAGAAAAATGCACATGAGGCAAGCCCCTTTGGAGGTTGTGCCGCACAGTCAGAAATCCTTAAAATATGCTCTGGTTCTGTACAAAAATTGAGTTTTGAACGCTAGAAATTCTACTAATTTTACAACAGCTTTAAACCTAAAACACTACTCCAATATTGCTACGCAGTTACATATTTGTGTTCATCTGATGCTGCGTGGCCGAACTCATAGTCCACGTGAACGAAGGCCCTCTCTACTTGATCAAGTTGTTCAATCTTACGCTGTAAGGTTTCACCAATATTATGAGCTGTCCGTAACGTCATTTCTTCTGGTAAAACGATATCAACCTAGATCAAAATATAACGAATTTAGACAATGCATAGAGACATCAACTCTGACGTCGTCAATAAACTGAATTCCCGCTTATTTTTCCGGGATTCTTGATAACGAATTTGAATTGTTTCTTATTTCACCCATACCGTTTAAAAGAACAAATCATTCAGCTTAAATTTGGGGCCTATCAAGTAAAACCCGCAAGTCCTCAAATAAGCCCCTGGGGACTTGTTTCGCAAAATACATTTTGGGCTGGGGGCTTATTCGGGGGGCTATTCGGGGGTGGGGGCTTACTTCACCAAAAGTACTCTAGGGAGGGAGCTTATTCGAGGATGGGGGTTTATTCGAGGGTGGGGGATTATTTCACAAAAAAACTGGAGGCTTATGGTGGAGGCTTATTCCAGGGGGGCTATTTCGAAGGTGGGGGCTTACTCGAGGACCTACGGTAATATTGTATTGCTATCGAGTAGATTTGCTCCAAGTTCTACTTGCTTGTCTCTTTCTCAGAGGTCCACAAGAAGAAAACAAAAAGCCACAGCTCTCTCAAGCGTGAAATATACTCGGGGCAATTCTAGTCATCGAGTTTCCTGCGTTTAACAAGATTTTGATTTGATCTGCCAATTGGAGGCGGAAGAAGGCAACAGAAATGCTTGGAAGTTGACACTGGTAGAGAAGGGCTTGAAGTTCTCAGAAAAGGAGTATTTTTCAAAAATAGTGAAAATTGGGAATTTTTCAAAAGGTTGCGGATAAGCAAACTGATGCCCTCTATACCAACGTCAATGCCATGGTCCAATTTCAGATACCCCATTATTTCACTCTTAACAACCCCAGACACCTCCCTTATCCCTAACATTGCAATAATCAATAACTTACCTCTGCGAGGTATCTATTCCCAGTTCTAAATGCTCTGACTGTCTCTATCTTCTCAATTCGATCATCATGCGTCACTGCGATCCATGTGATCCGCTGTAGTATATGCGAAGGCGCAGTTTTACCCGTCAAGTTCTTGATTTGCTCTTTGAAAGCATAAAATGTTAAACTAAAAAGATTCCTTGGATCCGTGTGGTTTGCTTACGTCATTATGCGCAGAATACTACCCATATAAATGACAGGCTATGAATAAATTCGTATACATTAACAAGGACGGGAAGAACTCCAACAAAAGGGATTTTGAGCCTATACGAGGCTATGTTTTTGATAAGAGGTTAATTTAAGATGATAGCATTACGTCTCCGTATAATTAGTAAAAAGACAAATGATTTTTCAACTTCAAACTGTTCATGCTGTATTTTGGGAGAAGGAGTCATACAATATCAAAATCTCTCAAATTTTTAAATGGAAAATCTTGTAGGAATGAACTTTCGTCAAAAATAATGCTTTTGGTTGAAATTTCGGGTCAAAACTCATAAATCAACGGTGCAGTAAAATCCTAAAACATATTGAAAATGAAATATGGCGTAGCTAATTTTTAAGGAAATGTCTACATTGTCGACTAGTACCGGATGTCCACTAGTAGCTCTTTTCGAGGATCACAGCGGATAAAAATTCACAAAGCAACGAGTAGTATTTCTCATAAATGGCTTTGAAAAAGCAAATAGTTTTAAACATACTAAAGTATAAACATCATCAGAGTATAAACGACAGAATCAAAAATTTTAGTTTTATTATTTCTTAAATTTCCTTCTTTTTTCATAATTTATCAATCTATTGAGAAGTTGAGGAGTTGATAAGTTTGTACAGTTGCTTGTAAAATTTATTGATAGAAATAAAACTAATTGAAAAAAACATTCATAAATAATTTATTTTTAGGTACAGCAGCTTGTTTACTGCCCAGTAAGCTTGTTTACAGACTAAACCTGAAAGGTAGCAATTTATAACAAAAAAAACGAAACACCAAATGAAAATAGAGAAGGTGAATGGCATGAGCGAAATTCTATATGGTCCACCATCACCGGATACAAGTTGATGGCCTAACTTCCCAAAATGGAGCTTGAAAAGGGAGAGAAGAAAAACCGAAGCTCGGGACTTGAAAAAAGTGATGTTTAACAAAGAAAATCAATAAAGAAAGATTAAAGGAAACAACAATTTCATTTTCACAATATCATGAAAGACAAATGAATAATAAAAAAACGATATGTTTCAAAACATTTGACTTACGAGCTCCTGTTTTCCACCAATTAACAAATATATAAACACTAATCAAAATGGCGCCAATCGGGTCTGCATACAACCAGACATATGTTCCTTAAATAAAAGAAATAAAAATTATTTTTTCAGTCAACTAGACAAGGCCTATAAAAAGTCGTCAGCACCAACAAAATTCAAGTTTCTCTAAAAATCCATTTTAGAGTCATTTAAAAATCAGAAAGAAATTTCAATTATATAATTGGATTGTTGAAATTTCAAACTAAAATATGTACCTTTTTTCTTGAAATCTTTGAAAGAATTTAAAGAACACATATTGATTCAATTTCAATGTTTTAGATAAATTCTGAGACAGTACCCTTTTTTCGGAGAAATTGCGGACATGTGTGAGGCTGTTGCATAGCCGAGTAAAGGCAACTTAGTTCGATAACTTGGGGTCCTGCCCAAAAAGGGTCCCAAAATATTTTATTTTTAAGTCTTTAAAACTTCGCTCTAGTTCACCTCGATTTCAAAAATCTTTAAAATTTCGTCAACTGACGTTCCTACAACCTAAAGGCCCTTCGGCAACCGGCATGCTTTGCGACAATATTTCAAAACCAGCCTAATATCATACTGCAAGAAAATACGAAATAATTTCTTCAAGACAGCTGCCGCTAAGCATGTCGGTTGCGCAAGAGCCTTTAAGCTCTCCCTAGTTAACGATAAAAATTCTCCTTTTACATCTTCCTATTGTGAATGACATGCTTTTGGGCACTGGGTTGTCTGGCAGTTCACAAATAGGGGTCCCGATTCAGTGTTTTTCCATAGGACCCAAGATGCCTCCGTTGGCCTGAGGTGTATCATCTTATGAAGGTCTAGATGTCGAAATCCAAGGATCCTGCTCTACCTCTTTGCAAAATCAATTCTTTTCCCTCTAAACTTTTCAAAAAGTCACTTTGAATTGCCGTTAAAGTGCTAAACTTTGATACAACCAACTTACTATAGACATAAATATACAAATTACCGATACCTCAAGGGACATAACAACTAAATATAATAACAACCATAATTTTAACAGTTGTTGATGATTAAGATAACCGTGATGACTTGCAACTTTGTGATAGCAAGCTTTGCATAGATCATAGTTGCCTGAAATGTTAAGCATGAAACTCGGAGTAGAAATTAGAACCGTCCTGTTCTATACACCAAATATATAGATAGCTATTCAGAAACTGAGAAGCTATGCTTATCGAGCAGTGCTCTGGTCCTTTCTCTGACCACACCTCGCGATTCTTATGCCCGGATTAAAAGAGCTTGGCGACTCTCTTCACTCGAGATGAAAGTTCCGTCATATAAGTTACTCGAACTCAAGGCTCTTTAATCTGTAGTTTGTGACCATAGCTACTGAAAAAGTGAACACACCTCGTCATTCCTACGCCTGCAATTACAGAGAGCTGGCGACTCTCCCCACTCTGGGTGAAAGTTGGGTCATTGTTGTAAAGTCTAGGTCGGAGCATAGAGAAAATCCATTTGTAAGATTATTTATGTGATTTTCGTAACAAAAACGTGCTTACTACACACTCAGCCACAATAGCCAACTAACTATTGAGGTCATGTGCCGAAGCGATTTATCACGAAAGACATGTCAACGCAGTGGTCGACGGGAGAAAGACTGGGCACCACCCTATTCCCAGGACTCGATCGCAGTCATGTCAGTTACAAGACCCTTGAGTTCACAACCCTACCCACTGATCCATTCTCACACCATATTAAATTCTCTAAAAAGCCTTGAACTGAGTCACACATCTAGCATAATACCTACCTAGTGCTCCAAATAAGAGGGCAAACGAATTAGAGACGGTGTCATTGATGTGGTCTGTTGCTAATGCTTGTGTCGACGGTGTATCATATCTTCGGCAGTAGATGTACAATGCTAGTTTGGTAACAATTGTAACTGCAAAACAAAATAGGTATTAATTAAGATAAAGTAAATATTTGATGCTGTCAACTTGAAATACTTGAAAATATCCAGTGCTATTTCTGCTTACAAGCAAACTGCGATAATATATAACACTTTTTGGCACATGATATTGGTATAATTGTTTGGGAACGTACATTCAAGACTTCTCGAATATAAAATGAAAAGCAAAGATTCCAAATACGAGTCTTGAGGAATGCAAAATCCTACAAAACTGTTACTAGAGTTAGTGCAATCATAATTGCAGAATTGTCCCTTTTTGGCAAATAGGGCCACTAGTGATTGTCGCCTTCAACACTGCATACCCTCAGATATGAAAGCAAAGTTCAGCCTTTATGTAAAGAGACTGAATGTAAAACGCTCACCTGCAACAAGGATAATGGACACGGCGGACAAATCTGGAGATACATTCTTGCTGATAATTCCTTCTATCGATTCACGAATCATGACGACAGATGCACTTGCCATAATGCACGATAGTATTACTATGGCAACAGGTTCAAGGCGCGTTCTACCTGCAAAGAAGATTTAAGGTTTAATATAGCGTTGAAATTTTGGGACTCTAGGCCAAAGCCTAATAGCTAACTCTTGTTTCTTCTTCTCCTTCTCCTACTCCTTCTTCTTCTTTTCCTTCTTCTTCTTCTTCAACTTCTTCTTCTTCTAAACGCCTTGTTCCTCCAGGACATTGGCCATAATGGTTTCCAATCCCTCTCTACCACTTGAAAACGTCAACAGTTTTGCTGAACCTCTTCTGCCAGTATTGAGACCCATGTTCAATCTCGTAATTTTATTGTGCCTTTGTCTTCCTCTACTTTTGCTACCCTCTACTTTCCTTTTAGCACTAAATTATGCTATTTATAATAAACTATAGGCTATTGATCTTAAAAAAAAATCAAGGAGAAGAGAAGAAAACATGAAAAGGGCCCATGAACAGAAACGGGATCGGTTTTAGAAGCTGAGACGGTTAGTAGAATGGCGTTGGAAAGGGACGGGTGTATATGTGTGATATTTTTATGGGTAGAATGGAAGTAGAGGGGTGGATGATGGGGATTGAGGTTTGAGAGAAGGTGAAGTACCGAATGGTAAAACCTGAGATGGGCTAGGAGGAGAAAAACAGAAGGAGGGATAGAAGTTGGGATGTTGAGGTATGAGAAGTTGAGGGAGGTTGATGTTAGGGTTCGGATTACGTCACTTAAAAACAACAAATTAAATTTTGATTGTTTAAACTTGTATTTATATGTTTATATTGTTAGCTATAGTTAATATCGAATCAAAATAAATGTGAAGCAACAAAGCAAAAAACTCACCTATTGGGTAATGATATATGTCAGTCTTTCGCATCGCCCTGCTTGTATACCATATAATAAAACCTGACACCAAATCAACTGCACTGTCCACTAAACTTGATACTATTGCGAGAGATCCGGACAGGCCCACTGCTACTGCCTTCGCTGTGATTAAGAGCTATAAAAGAATGAACAGATCGATATGATTGACTGCTTACTGTCTCAACCAATCAGATGCAGCTGGATTGACAGCTTGCTCTGTGACTGGCTCTTCAGATCAAAAGTCCCAATTTGATTGGCAGTTTTAGATCACAATCCAAATTTGATTGACAGTTTCATGATTCAAAAGTTTTTCGTGACAGTTTGGGACTCTTACTACATTTAAAGGCTCCATGTCCCATCAGTCAACCCTTCAGAGTTAACAATTAGCCTTACATTGTCGAGTGGCTATGTAACAATAGGTCTATTGTGTAGACCAACCAATGGCAATTCAAATGATGGTTATGTAACAATTGGTCTATTGTGTAGACCAACCAATGGCAATTCAAATGATAATCGAAATGCGTCGAAACGCCTTTAAGATAAACATGCACATTAGAGAAGCAAAACTCTCATTGACTTTAAGCTTTCTCAGCAAAAAAGCTTCATTTTGCCGAACGACCTCACAAAAGAAACGCTGCTGCATACCACAGGATC
This sequence comes from Rhopilema esculentum, assembly GCF_057945365.1. Taxonomy (NCBI): domain Eukaryota; kingdom Metazoa; phylum Cnidaria; class Scyphozoa; order Rhizostomeae; family Rhizostomatidae; genus Rhopilema; species Rhopilema esculentum. The sequence continues at coordinate 1,856,816 of NC_142815.1, read as the reverse complement.
CGTTCATTTGATATTGCAAATGTTTACATACGGGACACTTATGAACCAATTTTGCTAGTAGGTTTACAGTTTGAAAATATAAAAAAACAAGGCAGTTTAAAATGTAGGAAATTAAATACCCTTTACACGCCAAAACATAAACCTGGCTTGGTCATCAGGCCCGGTTAAGACTTGTTGAATTGAAATTTGGCTTTCCTTCACATGATATTTTGAGCCTGGGGCCAGTTTCGGCTCAGTATTTTAAGTTCTAGAGCGGACTGCGTCTCGTTGTTGAATCATTTTAAACCCCTAAACGCTCGGAGGTTAGAAAACATGTGTAAGTCACCCCATGGTGAAATTTCATCCCGGGTTGCAAAAGTGACCTGAGCCTGGGGCCACTTTCGGCTCAGTATTTTAAGTTCTAGAGCGGACTACGTCTCGTTGTTGAATCATTTTAAACCCCTAAACGCTCGGAGCTTAGAAAACATGTGTAAGTCACCCCATGGTGAAATTTCATCCCGGGTTGCAAAAGTGACCTGAGCCTGGGGCCACTTTCGGCTCAGTATTTTAAGTTCTAGAGCGGACTACGTCTCGTTGTTGAATCATTTTAAACCCCTAAACGCTCGGAGCTTAGAAAACATGTGTAAGTCACCCCATGGTGAAATTTCATCCCGGGTTGCAAAAGTGACCTGAGCCCGTCCCGGGTTGAGATTCTTTAATGTAAAAAACTACTCTCACAACAAGGTTTTTCTGACGGTTTCATTTTATTTTTCATTTTATAATATTTATACAGGTTAAAGGTTCATACATATATGTCTTTCAACCTGACCTGTTTAAAATATTAAAATAAGCGCTAATAAATATGTTATAATACTAATAACAAAATAAATTTACCAACCTAACCTAATTTACAATGTTTAACAAAATTAAGGCTATAAAAAGTGAACGTAAAGATGAAATAAAAGTTGTCCCCAACTATAGTTGTTCTTTGAAGGTTTTCAGGGAGGAGGCCAATTTAGTAGCCCTTTCTAGACCGTTCCACAGTTTTGGACCGCGATAAGAAAAAGCCTTTTGGCCATTTATCGTTTTTAGCAGCGGTCCACGTGAAACTCAACTCCGTGTCGAAAACAATCGAGGTACGTTAATGGCTCTAAGAAAAACTTACAAGATTTGCGAAAAATGAAATCTGTCCAGCTAATGCAACGTCTTTTAACAATGATCTTGCATCTATTTCATCGTTGTTGTTCATAAATGATTCAATCAAACGCTTTTGGCCTTTGTAATATGACCTGGGAACGAGGAAGTAAATGATGACGTAAGTGGCTACGACAGCTGTAGCCGAAAAGCTGCGAAAAGAGTATAGGTATGGACAGGAAATTTGTCCAAAATACAGTATTGTAAGATTTTTATACAAAACGATATTGGAAATGGAATTAGACACGATGTGTTGGTTGGGATAGTAACGAAATTAGCAAATGAAATGAAAACATTTTTAATAACGAAGGAAGGACGACAAATAAATAATGTTACCAAAACATAGTTAAATAGACAGAAATAATTAATTTCATATTTTAAGTTAGCGTTAATAAGCATGCCGAAAACAAAAATAAACCACACAGAAGCGAAAATGTGGAAACTGGATACACCCCCATCCTAGCTTCGGTCACCACCAGGCCTTGCCCGGAAAGGCGCTCGATCGAGCGCGCGCGCCTAGAGCGCACCCAAAAAAAGCCTTGGAGAGCGATTTATAGAGCCCCTCAAAACGTAAAAACAATATTAACACGGAGCAAAATAAATTTTTGGAATTTGTTGAATCAACTTGATCAAGCATAAACAATCTTCCCAACAGACCGCAATATTATGATTTGCGTAAGATTACCCCTTGAGAAAAAATTCAGCAAATTCAACGTTGGGTTTTCAATATCATTTTTTTTCTAATAACCCTCTAATAACCATCGAGGACACAGGCCATCAAGCGTATTCTCCGGCAGATTTATTTGATTTTCGAGCAAGCGTTAATCTTCTATTGAGGTATATATTATTTTCAGTTTTTTTAATAACTTAAAAGCGCCTGTGCAAATCAGCGATCACGTTTCCGTCCAAATTATCGCATTGCTTTTCATTTTTAATTTGCTTTTGCGAGTAGTAGATGTTCTAGCGTTTCTTATAGAATGGATAACATGAAAAAAGGAAACAAAGTTAAATGTTCGATTTAAAGCCATGCGCTTTGATGAAGCAATATGTGAAGCTGAACATAACAGTAGTGATAAAAGCTAATCAATGATGGCAACTTACATACCTAGAAAAATCTGAACAATTTTGCGATTTTATTTTATTATATTTCTATATTTATATTAACATAGTGTTTGTTGCATGTTTTGTTATTTCATATTATGGTGCTTTCTGGTATCACCGTTGAATTTCATATTTAACATTCTTCCGAAGCTTTCAATATGAAGCTCTCGATCTCCTAAAGCTCTCGAAGGATGCTCTCAAGGAAATTTACTTAGAGGTGCGAAATAGAGCGCCTAGAGTTTCTAAGGGGCTCTTTTTATGGAGCACCTTCATTTTACTTAGAGCAAGGCCTGGTCACCACCTAGCTGCCGAGTGTAGTTTTAAGGACACTGAGAAGCTATGCTTATCGAGCAGTGTTCTGGTACTTTACTTCGATGTGACCACACATCGTGATTCCTACGCCTGGAATAGCTGGAGAGCTGTTGATTTTCCTCTCTGTTAGAGAAAAATTGATGATGGAAGTGACACGTATCACCGACCCTTGGTTCTGTAGTCTAGGTCTCTAACCAAAGAGTCATCCTCACACCTCTGCTGTACCACAACAAGGGAACAACTGGGGGAGGGGGTCGCTTTACCAAAATAGACTACCTTTGTTTATTGATCAAGCACCGCGGAGACCTGGGAAATGTGGGGGTTCTTTAAAAAGTGGGGGGGGGGGGGCTAGAACCAATAAAGCTTGACTAGTGATTCACTGGTGAATATCATGCATTTTTTGCAAATAGTGGGGAGGAGCTAAAGCCCCCTCAGCCCCCTGCTCAGCAGTGTCTGTTTATCTAATCTTTGCTAGTGTACTCTTAAATAAATGCTTGATAGGGGGTTCGTATGCCATTCACCGCAGTATGCAAGCAAACTGGAACATAGCCACTGATTCTCGTTAGCTAAACAAGCTAGGCCCCTGCAGTGGGCTAATCTTTGCAACAACAGAATAGATTTAAACTTTTAGTTAACTTTTTAAAAAAACATAAAATCTTTGATGCACAGATATCGTACCTTACATTTCTTGGCAATTCACTATCCTTGCATTTGGCTAAGGCATCAGCATGAGCATTCAGCAAATATTCTGAGTCCATGCAAGAGTTGTATTTTCCTGAAATTTATATACACATTAAATACACAATATTTTCAACCTCTGGCCATTCAAACTTATCAATCGATAATTTCATTGTTATGTTTTTATTAAATTTATTTGTGTGTCAGCTATGGTAGGCTGGATTCAATCGGAGACGCCATTGTTTCAATCAGATATATACAAAATCAATTCAGCAATACTTAATGACAATACTTAATGAATGCGTAACTATTTAGAATGATTACTTAAACGCTATCAAAACCTTCTTGAAATCCTCTTGAAAACGCTTCCCGAATACCTCTTAAAAAATCCTCGACTCCAAATATGAACGCATGTTAAATTCAACTAAACAGTAGGATTCTATTAACTACAACCAATCACATGAATGACAAGCAACGTGAATGACATGTCAATCACAATAAAACAACACAACAACTACAACAGCATAATTACTATAAAATCCCTGGATTGATTGAACAGTTGAAGATCATTAATCATTAGTTGTAAAATTCGTACCTATGACTTAAGATAAGTCATAAATAAGAATTGTAATACATCTTGCTGCAATTTATTGAAAAAGTTCAAGCCGTTTAACCTCTAACATTAACCAGAAAAAAATATGCACTGCACTTGATGCCAGCAAATGTAAATGAAAAAACTTATAATTTTAGAAAATTACCAGTATATTTTGGCGTGCTATCATTGCTTAGGTTAAAATCATCAAAACTAGGACTGTCTCTATAGCTTTCTGGGGCTTGATTGGACAGAGCAACGCCATTCTCCATGTTCTTTGTCTTCTGTGACCAAACCAAACTCTAGAGAACAAAAATAAGTATTTTTCTACTAAGTCTTAAAGAACTAAGAGTCAAAACAGGGGCATTGTAGAAATGCTTTGAGATGCAGTTAGGCTTGCATATGAGGTTTCAACATATGATACATATAAATATGAATAAATATAATATATATAATTAATAAGTATAAATAATGAGAGAATAGAAAAACACAGTGTACTAGGCATATTAAAAGCTATATCAAATACTCTATTGGCATATTAGAGCCAGTATCACTTACTTTTAGGCATGGGTGCGTAGTTATGAAAGGTATGCTGAAGGTATTCTTCTGCAAGGTCCTGCTCACACATCCGGGTCAGTAACAAACACAGAGCCATACACAGAGCATCACACTCCATACACAGAGCCTTTACCTATTGTTGCTAGGACAACTCTTAACAATTCCTAAACATGCTAGATTATATTTAAAAATATACATTTTATCTTCTTACCTATGGGCAGGTGCCATGAAAATACAAGGGGGGTATTGTAAGAAACAAGATTGGAAAACTTGTATGATTTTGCTTACGTGTCATTGAGACAAGGGGCAAATCACTCCAAGAAAATCTCCTACACTTTATGTTAAAATCCTATTGTTTTATCTGAAAATCCCTGGAAATCCTTTTGTTTTAGGGAAAATCTTGTACACTATTTGCAAGATTGAATTGTCCCTTGATTGAGACCAAGGCACATTATTAGCTGTGACCTACCAGCAGAAGCATTTGAGCTGGGAGCAACCATGCCTACTATATACATTACTATAGTATAATATACGTGACTTCATTGATATTTGGGTCAAAAAGGTCAGAGGTGTAAGCACAAGAAGTCCAGCATGGCTGTGAGCGTATGCAAATTTTCCAGCCTGGGCAAGAAATAGTTTCAGAAACAAATGTAGTACCGAATGGACTGGTCACTTTATAGCCTTGCAAAAAGAGATGAGCCAGGATGAGCCCAGTAGTGCAAATTTTTAAGGAGTTTTGGGCTAACAGGTTGGATATTGACAAAAAAATACCACTAAAATCCCACAAAAACATGAAAAAGAGAAAGATCACTGAACTTGAACGAAGCCCAGTATGCAAAACGCCAGTACAGTTTGCAATGCACTTGAACTATTGGCATTTTCGTTAAGTTTATTTGCCAGGCGATTTTTGCTTTTCCCTACTCTTTTTTTTAATCGGTTGTATAAAAGTAACGGACTTGAAATAACTCCGAGCAATAACTCTTTCCTTTAAGACAAATTACCTTAATGACAAATGCTTCTTCCCGAAATTCTAATAATGCATCTTGGAACGCCAAGGGCAAGTTTGTTGTTTTTGCGTATAGTAGCATTCCACTGGCCTAGCCAAACCACAAAACAACGATCTTTGCCCTTATGTCACGACCTTGATCTTTGTAATTTGAAAAAGAAAGACAACTTACCAAATTTGTGCTTTTTTACAACAGCTAAGCATCTGCAAACTTTACAATTCAACCTGCATGGAGTAAATGCAGTGAATTTCCAGCATCTTTGCGTACATCGTGCGAAGAAAACTGCATTTGCAGCATCCAACAACAACAATTGAATTGCATTATCGTGATTGAATTGAATTTAGCGCGGAAACAGCTGCATGTCCTTTTAGAGCCAACCCCTCTTAGCCTGCGTGACAGGCACCGCGGAGCAGGAGGGGGGGCTGGGGGGGCTTTAGCCTCCCACTTTTTGCAAAAAATGCCAAATATTAAGTATAAAACTACCAGAAAAGCCTCTTTTTATACGGTTTTAGCCCCCACACTTTTTTTAGATCCCCACTTTTCTCAACGCTCCGCGGTGCCTGGCGCAAACTCGACTTGTTTTCCCAGAGACGAATTTAGTTGACTGGAAAAGACTAGATTTTCCATTCAACTGAATTCATCTCTGGGAAAACAAGTCGAGTCTGCACGCACGCTATTCCGCTCTCGTTAATACCACATGGTCTCGGACGCAGGTTGGAAAGTTGGGGGCGGGGGTTGAGCCCAAGGGAAAAACTAAGAATTATGACAAAAGATTTAAAAAAAGCTCCATTGTTTTGCAAAATGGTGGGGGCATGGTCCTCTGGCAGGGACAGCGGAAGCGGGGAACTACGAGGGCTTAAGCCCTCAAAAATTTCCAAAATGTACTTAATTAAAACCATACAAAAAATGCTCTGTTCTTGGTTTTTAGCATGACTGGCCCCCCAAAACGTTTAAGTTCTTTGTCCCCCTTCGTCAGCATATTTTAACTGAAGCATAGTACCAGTCGATTAATGCAGTTCAGGGCACATAAATTCGATAACTAGGGACATCCAACCGATAAAGGGGGACCCCCCAATTATTTCTACATCCATGTTTTCAGACATCGCTAAAGTTCACTTCATTTTTAGAACTGAACTCAGCTCCCCCTAGTTAATGAAAACAATTTTTCATAGTGTTGAAACTTTCTTCGAAATGGTACGTGCCCCACCAGTAAACAAACGAAAGATAACTAACGAAGGACTTCATTTACCCCCACTTCTCTCGTTAGCTTTTTCCGTATTTTGAAAAGAAACAGATATGTTGTTGCTACTTCGAAAGAAACTGGCTCCTCCAGTGATCACATGAGCAGTGTCACCTGAGGGCCGTGGTGTCGTAGCCAGTCGTGAAAATGACCGTTTTGATTGGTGTGGCAAATACAGTAAAAAGTAAGAAATAGGGGCCCCCGTTTCTCAGTTTTTCCTTGGGACCCCGGATGCCACTGTTATGCAACTGTTAGGCCACTGTTAGGCCACTGTTAGGCCACTGTTAGGCCACTGTTAGGCCACTGTTAGGCCACTGTTAGGCCACTAGCCTGTGTCCCAGACCTCTAACTCTACTTTTAAGCTAGGGGTCTCAGAAACAGGCTACTGTTAGGCCACTGTACACAGCACCCAAAGAATAAACAATATGGAGACAAATTTTTCTTGACAAATAATATTATGATAATAATAATAATAATTTATGTCATTTCACACTACAGCTTCTCATATACATCGATTTTATTTTTACAGTTCACTAAAAATGGGAAATGCTAAGATGATTCCCAGCTAAAATGCTATTAACTTCAACGAATCTAAGCTCTTTCTTAAACCAGGCCTTCCTGCCTGGGAATAGACGAGACCGAATATACTTTTTAGGCCATCCAAATAATCTTCTAAAAAAGCGGAGAGGTCTGGACATAAACACGTGATTTAGGTAAGATATACCACGTGATTTAGGTAAGTTCAAGCAACATGCACTATCAAGACGCTGGTCTGGACAGCCAATAACTCCCTTATTTGTTTGCCTTGAATCCAGATTTGAACAGATGCATTCTGAGAAACCTACAGGCCACAAAGCATGAGTGTTAGCAGATAGTCACTTAAAAGGTTCCAAGAGCAGTTTGTAAGCTACTTCTAGTCAAAGTTAACACAAAAAAGACATCCAATGTACAGATTTACAATAAACGAATGCAGTTGTTCTGAACTCAAACACGTAATCGAATCAAACTGACGTGGTTCGTTAGGGCAACAGTCTCTAGAGCAAACAACTTTCGGTTTGTACACAATCAATGATATGCGGACAAGTCAAATGGAAATGAAGAAGTTTGAAGTTATCAATAAAATTCACAGCTGGAGATTTCAACATCAGCTGTAGAAAACAAAATATAATTAACTTTGTAAAAAAATGGCCCTTAGGATTGCACATTTGCTTTTCGGATATACGACTGATTTATGACACAGCACTTTTGAACTCTGACCCTTAGCCTTAGCCCTATTCAAAACTGATGACTTTCCTAATTCAAAAACGAGGGCCTATATTCTTGTCCCTATCTTCTGGTGTTTGCCTTTCACTTAAAAAGCCAATGTTTTAATTTCTACAACAATCTGAATTCATGCTTTCAGATTTTTCTTAAACTCAAGCTTCGAATTTCTTTTTCGAAAATTTCCGTATTTTTCCTAAACTATTCGTGTATTTTTTAAATTCAAGGTAAGTTGAAAATTTAATGCAATGTCAGATTCAAGTCAGCTCTGCCTTTTATTTAATCCTTTTTTCTGATTCTAAAATAACGAATCATTGCATTGTTGTATCAAATATTAATTTAACTTATTTTTTCGTCACTGATATGACACTTTCTACGTCAAACAAAATAAATAACAATTTAAAGAATAAAACTAGTCAAATATTAGTATTTAAAAATCCACAACGGTTTCATCAACGTAGCTTTTGCTTGTACCTCTTTTTAAAAGGCCTCGGTCTCAGCTATGCAAATCTCTTTTAGCCTCTCTTTCAGGTCTTTGTCTCTATGCAAAATGGAGGCATTTTTGCGGATTTTTCAAACAGCCTCATCTGCCATTTATAAGTCCATCTAACCTTTTTGTAACTGTGGTCCGGATCATCAAATCTTTTCTCAGAAAAGAATATTGTGAACAACAAATAAAGTCCAACTAAAGATGATGTTGAGAATGCCGCAAACATCATCAACACAATGATGTGAATGCCGGGATGTCGTCACTTTTGTCCTTAGGATGCTTCATGAGAATGACGTCACACGAGACCAAGTTTGAGCAGACATCTGGCAATCTTTTTCAGAGACCTTTCAACAACCTTCAATGTAAGAGACAATACTAGCGATCTCCTCCGTAATGGCATCTCCTAAGAACTGGCACTCTAGGACACAGTTACGCGCCAAACCCATTGAGTTTGTCCCACCAGAGGCCAGTCCACTTGCTAATGATATGAGCGAATGTTTCTTTAGTATATCCGACACCATATCAACACACCTTCTGTTCCGCCATTTATCAAGCAGCAAAATAAGCTCTTCTTGCTCAACACGTCCCATTAGTACCGGGCAGAAAGCTATTACCTGGAACTCTTTTATAAGCCTCTCAATGCTAATGAAATCGCTATTAGGCGAAGATAGGTGATCTATAACCGGCTGTAGGCGTTGGCTATATTGTGATTTTACCGGCAATTTTGGAACTTCAAGCAGGTCTTTTTCCTCTTCCTCAAGATTGAAGTCATCATTTAGCAGATGAGAGGCGTGGAAAACCTCAAAAATCAAGTTCACGAACTCCCTACAAAGAACCGCATCCAACTTCACCTGCTTGCCATCATTGCATGAATCACAGGCCTCATTTGACCCAATATTGTCTTTTGAACTCTGAATATCACTTTTATCCTTTGACCTGCTGACCTCGGAATTGTCCTTTGACCCATCAGTACAACTTTCGTCTTTTGACTGCACACCAATAGAAATATTCTCCCTGGTAGCATTATCTAGAATGTTCTTCATTAATCCTGGTAAAGCTACAAACATAACAGTGGGACAACCCAATACTTCTCCATTGTTATTGTTAACAAAATTTGGCGATAAAACACCCTTATTCACATCAGTCAATAGAATCGACTCACAACTTATACTATCCACCATAACACCACTTCTTCCAAGATGACAAAGGCCCTTTAATACTTGCAAAAGTATCAAACACGCCTCCTTTTCAAACCTCTCTGGGTCACGTGCATGTTTATCCATAGTCATAGCGAGGTATTTTGATAGTCCCATGCGTGGCGTACATTTCGAAACAAGCATTCGATTCACGTGGATATCATGAGGTACTTCATCCGTTGCGCCTTCGTCATCGTCTCTGCTTCGCACTATGTCCTGACAAATGTGAAGGAGGTTCTCATGACGTGTCAGCTCTTGGACTGATTTGGCCAGGGCAGCAGGCTCCGGACCTTGCAAAAATCCAAGAGACTGGCGCAGCTGGAAGAAAAACGAGGAAGTTTTAGAAGGGCCATAAAACCTTGATACAAGAAAGAAGCCTAAAGGATACTTTAAGACTCTTGCGCAACCGACATGCTTTGCGACTGCTGTTTTTCACGTGATGAGAAATGGGGTGTATTTGGTTTTGAAAATATATTCGCAAAGCATGCCGGTTGCGCAATAGCCGTTAATGGTGGCAATTTGATACGTATATTCCTATATCAAACAAGATATTGTGAAGTTGTTTTGTAAACAGGGTTGCCAGATGCTTAGAATGGTTGGCGACCAAATATTTTACGCTTGACGGCCAGTCAGACAAAATATACGAAAGCTACAGTTTGGCTTATTCTTTGGGGGTAATAGTGCAACCAAAATTGGCTTTGTTTGTTACAAAAGCTCCCACTTGCTTTTAATTTCAATTTTCTGTTATCTTTTACGTTTTTTCTTGCTTCATTTGCATATTTAAGATTATTTAACAAAATGTTGAATATTTTCTGTGCAAAAATTGTCATTTTTGTATTTTTGTGGCTTTCAACATGCGCCCAAAATTCGGCCAACTTTTGCTTTCTCAGTCAAATCAATTTTCGACGGCCAAAACCTTTGAAAAACGGCTGGATTGGAGGCACTTAGCCGTCAAATCGGCCAAATAATAACGAGCGTCAACAGAAGAAGAATCCATAGTGTCTTTCTACAGGCGGTTTAGGCCCTTTGGCCTAGCCTATGATTATCAGATATTTCACCGTCGTAAGAAGAACGAACCCAGATCGACATATCCAAATTGCTGACTCAATGCATTAGAAAAGCTTGCTGTTAGAGATAACTATCACTCACCCATGCCGTATGTTTCTGTCCGCCTTTGATTTCCTGTTTCTTAACGGTGACTGGTACTGTGACGTAACTGCTCAGTCCGTAATTTAGCAACTTTCCACACACCTCGAAATCATTCCAGTCCGTATTTTTCAATTCTCCGCAATCACACTTGAAAAATGTCGCATCTGCGATCTGTTTTACAGTATCACGATGTATCTCAAGTAGTTTCTCGTAACTTTCGGTCGAATATCTTAGTAGATTGTCTCCTTGGATTGGCGAATCTCTGTCAACATTCTCGTAATATGAATCATCGAGGTAATCTTCTCGCTTGGATTCAAATCCACCAAAATCGCTTGACAGAGATCCCCGTCTCCGAAGCTGGCTAGGCCGATCCATGGTCCTGTCAGATTGATAACACTTCTTTCCACGATTAAACTTCCCGACTAAATTGCAATCACTAGCCGATGATTTCATAAATTGTGAATCCGGATTAGAAGTTTTAACATTACAATCTTTAAGATTCGAATTAGATTCATTAGATTCATCCTCACTATTAGACAGAGTCGGTGATAATCTTGCACCTAATCCTTCATTTTGAACGACAACCTTGCGGTGGCCCCTTTGTGAAGAGTATGGCTCTGGTCTCGTCATGTTATCATTCCCGCGGGTCTTTCTTCGTGGCTTCTCGGGTACTGACTTTTTGGACGCTTCTTTGTCCTCGCTATCACTTCGAGGGGGCTTTGAAGGTCGTGCTACGTTCGACTTCGAAGGCGGGTAGTTATCATAAGCACCTTAAAAGAAAGTCATATTCATTATAGAGCATATTCCAAAACTAGACAGCAGACCATTCGCTAATTCTACCCAAACACCTCCCTGAGATGCATGACAACTAGACAATTATCTGGATAGGCTAAGTCTGTATGAATCAAAGCTTGCTTGCATATCTTTAGAAGTTAAGATTCTATTCATTGCTGATGATGATATGAAAGGGCTCGGGAGCTTAAAGCCAACCCCTAACAAGAGACAGCAGCGAGGGGCTAGGAAGGGAGGTGAAAGGGTGAATTGTTGACTGATAGCTTTGCACAAAGACATGTAAGAAGTGCCTGGGAGCTGAAAGAGGGTTTAGCATTCTAAAGTTTATAAGAATTGAGACGAAGGAAGAATTGTGGGATAGTATTCGTGCTTTTGGCAAAGTGTCTTGGAAAGTGTGGGCACTGGAAGGGTACTTGGTATAACGTAAATGTCTCAGGGGGATCAGTGACCATATCTGTGATATCCTGGAGAATGAGTTCAAAATAAACTGCATATCTGTGCAGTGAAAATGTTGCATTCTGCATTTCATAAACAATTAAATGTTTCTTTAGCTGCCTAATGATTGCATTGAGCAGGAGTGGAGCCACAACTAAGAACCACCCTGTTCTATACGGCAGGGGCTACGTCAACACACCACTCTCTGCACTAAAATAACATGACCCCCTAATTGGGGGAACAAAAAAGGGTGAGGGGAGTAGCTGTCTTTACCATAAACAAACCAGTTAGCAGTAGCCTTAACAAGTAATAAGTCTTGTACACAAATAGTCAAGTTAAAAGCATACATTATGCCTGGTGATCTCATCAAGAGCTTGTCAATACCTTCACAAATTTTCTATTATTTTGTACCTGATCTCAGAACTTTAATCTAATTTGCTACAGCTTTTTGAATTTTGGTTTGTTTAAACAAATTTGGCGGTTGAATTGATATTCTATTGCGGGTGGTGCAATACTTCTGAAACGTAAGTGTGAGAAAGTCGGAGTTGCACTTTTCATGTTGTCATCAGGCAAAGGTTTTAAGCAAGATAATATGAAATATATAATGAAATATATAATGTATGAAACTCCTTAAACATTGTAATATTATAAAGAAAGCAAAACTAAGTTTCCGAAGCTTACCTTCGGTTTTAAAGACATCTCCGTTTACATCCAGACTTTCTCCATCCTGCTTTCCATCTTGCCCTGAACAACCGCCTACATTTGAAACGTCATTCAATTTATCATAATGTCGTACAGGTTTCTCGTCGTCTGTCGTCGGTTGGTTAAAGGCCAGTTTCTCGTCAATGTTCATCGTTTTCGAAGCAACCGGAGCGTTTGGAGGCTGTGGAGCACGGTATTTCGTATTACCACTATCATTGTAAGACAAAACAGGACTGGAAACGGGTGTTATCCTTGCGGAACCACTGCTTTCGCTGCTGAAATCTTCATTAATCCTCAGCAACTCTAACGACTTTACGCTCTGTTCATCGTCCGATGGCAATATTCCGTTCAGAGCGTCTTTCTTCGCCTTTTTTCGGCCGAATCCGAAAGATATCGTTCCTGTTCGGTGCTTGCTTCCTTTGCCGTCTGGATTTATGTCATCCTCGACCCTTTGCCTAAAAGACAATAAAATCTCAGCAATGACACAGAGAAACCGCGGGGAAATGCGTGATATCGATGGCGATAAGCATGATGTCATAATCAATCCTTTGCTTGAAAGACAATAAAATCTCAGGAATGATGCAGAAAAAGCGCGGGGGAATGCGTGTTATCGATGGCGATAAGCATGATGTCATAATCAATCCTTTGCCTAAAAGACAATAAAATCTCAACAATGATGCAGAGAAACCGCGGGGGAATGCGTGTTACCGATGGCGATAAGCATGATGTCATAATCAATCCTTTGCTTGAAAGATAAAAAGATCTCAGTGCAAAAAGATAGGAGAGATGACATTAGGATCTAACAGCTTTTGCAGTAAACGCATTGATTGCTATAACTATGACGTCATCATCTCTTTTTTCCAGAAACAATAAAATCTGTAAAAGGATAATAAAATTGCGGAAAGTATACTGCGGACGCAAACACATGAACCGCGACACTGTAGGCCGTATGCACTACAAATTAAGTTTCTCTCCTTTAAAGACTCATTGCTAACAGTGAGCCACTGCGCTACGCAAGCATCCCATAATACATTTTTAGACAGTCTAAAATCAGTTTACTACCATTGAAGACAGTTTACTGCCATTGTTTGGATCGTCGCCACGCTCGCAAAGGCCCATTGTTAGCAACGAGCAACAAGACAAATATTCAAACAAAAATATAGCAAAATAATTTGAGAATACAATTTAATCTCAATAATTTCTTAGCTGTTTTTGAATTATCCTGGAACTCTTCTAAATCTCTTTGCATTTGAATTGAATTAAAAACCCACCTGATTGCATCGCTATCTGATGTCGTCCTTTGTCGCTGATTCCGGTGCGATGATAGCGAAAATAGTCGTCTACTAGTCGATGGAGTGGCGAAAATATCACTCTTGTTATTTTCTTTCGTATACCCAGCCATGCCTTTTCTCGTCAACTGAGGCGTCGTCGCTTTGCAAGATACAAGGTCTTTACGATCACTCGTCTTAATTGGTGCCGATAACTTACGAAGCAGTTTTCTGATAGCCGATCGTTTTTTCTCGTTGACTGTCAAGGGAGCCTCGGAGAAAGTCGTTGAAATATCGTCGCTTTGGGAGTGGTTTTCGTTTACTATATCTGGATGTGATTTGATGGAAGCTAAAACGTAAAGCAGATCAACTTATTTCAGTCTACATTCAGTTTAGTTCAAAACAGCTCTTGAATTCAATCCAATATAAAAGTCAATTCAATTTTAGTTTTGACTAAAACTCAAATTGATTCTCACAGAAAACTGGTCAAACTCCTGCCTTTTCAACATCTTAAGACTATTCTCTTCAATCTGTGCCATGGAAATTTCAAGATTGCGGCCCTTTTCTTGTCGGTAATTAATTTGGATTTTCTTTCCATTCCATGAATGCAATTGGAAGATTATTTTCTCTTTACGAAAGGACCGAGTGTTCAAAGCTATAATTCGATCCCACAAGGAATCACCATTTTTTCATTTCATCGATAGAAAGATCTGGGTTTGTTAAGGCCGATTTCCATTTGACAATTTTTTCGCGCGCGGGCGTAGCGCCCAAATCTGATCATGCGTAGTTAAAATCAAGTGGTTTGATTTTGCGTCCGCTGTAAGCGCCAGAAAGTTGATAGGGTCTAAACTTTTTTGTGCGCTCGGCAACTTGACAGCAGCACTTAACTACGCATGCTCAGATTTGGGCGCTACGCCGCGCGCACAAAAAATGTCAAATGGAAATCGGCCTGTACAACGAAGAAAATTGTGCAAAGCGAAGGATGATACCCGGGCGAAAAGTAACGATAAGGGGCTTTGAACGGAAGGTGAGATCGGGATGGGGATACCCAGAGGATAATCTCGCAAAGCCAGGGTATCTCCTGTAAAAGCCAAGGAATCTTCTGGCTTAAGGCGATTCCCTAAGTCAATAGTTAAAGTGAAGAAAATGAAAATTATAAGGTGCGAAATGTGCATCAGTCAAATGGTCCTTGAAAAAGTTTCAGGTTACGGAAATAAGAAATCGAGTCAAAATATATTGAAAAAAGAATAATTCCAATAGAAAATATGCTTGAAATAATGTAAGGTGTCAAAGAATATTGGATAAAATTCAAAATTATATTTCAACACAATTTTGAAAATAATTAAAAATAAAAAGTTCAGATAGCAAACTGCATAAAATGATAATAGTTACGACGAGGTTAAAAAATTTTCAGGTTTTGAAAGATGAGTTACTTTTTAAAACTGAGTTAAAAAACGACTTCTTGTAAAATTCTGCATTGAGTAAAAGCTGGTGTTGGATATGAAAAACTTATCGAATCTAAAGAAATAAAGCCAAGCCAAGTGTTTTAAAGTCACAGGTTAAACTAAGTATTCTGCAAATTCAACTTGATAACATAAACACAGTCATGTGCAAAAGTTTAAAACAAGAAGAAAACTTGAGAAGGAACGCCATTTTTCCAAAAAACCCATAAATACTTATATATTCATACTAGTTTATATATGTTCATTATATATATTCTTTAAAGACAAAAATGATACACACTTTATTTTAAAATTGAAGTAAAATGCATTAGGATGGCTTTTTTAAACAAGAAATCTTATTTTGATGTTAACATAGACAAATGGGAAAACGTAACAAGTGCCTTAAAACTTTTGCACTTGACTGCATGTACATCATAAACTGCTTTACTTGATGCCGTAGAGGCAGAGCTGCACAAGCTGTGGAGAATACTGCAGTGTATGTTTAAACCTATAGTTACACGAATCCCTTGCCTGCCTCGCAAAAATATGTATATTTATTTATTATATTTAGGATATTACGTCAAATAAACTGAAATTTAAAACTGAGATTTAAAAAACACATTCTTCTTTAAAAAAAGAGATTTTGCTCACCCCAAAAAGATGAGAGTTTCTTGTACTGAACAACCAAACGCAATAAAAGAATGAACTATTCGTTTTTACTCGGCATCGCAAATGCACAACACAATGGCACCTGCCGATAAGTATCATGGGAGTAGATAGGATTCTCTAGACGGGGGTCAGAAATATTATAACTCGTAACAAACCGTTACTGAAATGCGGTATGAAGCATCAAAGATTTTGGATCTTAATCTACGTTAATTAGGCCGTTTTCGAAGAAATTTTCGTGGTTTAAGATATCTTAAGTGGATTTTGAAAAACAAAACTCTCTTTTAGAAGGAGCTCTAAACGATGAAAACAACTGAGATTGTGGAGGCTTCGGTGAAGGCCTTGGTTAAAAGTTCTTGAGCAATGGGCATGTTCTGCGACAATATTTTCAAAACCGGCCTAATATTGCATTGCACGAAAATACAAAACCAATTAATTTCTCTTGCATTCTACTGATTTGACTGATTTCTATTGATTTCATTGAATCTCATCGATTTCTACTGGGGAAGATTGCTTAGGGTTATTGGTGTTAACGAGGCTGAATCTAGATGGCGGCTATCCACTATAGCAAGGCTGGCCGAGGCTGAAAGATAAATGGCCAAAAGGCTTTTTCTTATCGCGGCCCAAAACTGTGGAACAGTCTAGAAAGGGCTACCAAATTGGCCCCCTCCCTGAAAACCTTCAAAGAACAACTATAGTCGGGGACAACTTTTATTTCATCTTTACGTTCACTTTTTATAGCCTTAGTATTATTAAATATTGTAAATTAGGTTTGATTGGTAAATTTCTTTTGTTACTAGTATTTTAACATAGTTATTAGCTCTTATTTTAATCTTTTAAACAGGTCAGGTTGAAAAACATATGTATGAACCTTTAACCTGTATAAATATTATAAAATGAAAATGAAAAATGGCCTTAGACTTACTCCACGAGCCTCTGTTTCGCTACTGCCTCTGTTGTAGCGTCAGTAAAGTGAGGCAGTAGCGAAACAGAGGCTCATGGAGTAAGTCTAGGCTGGCCTGAAGCAACTGAGTTTGAAAGTGACGACATCACAGATTTTTTTCTTCATCTAAGTCGTTACCCCCGTCTTCAGAATGACTAACATTTAAAAATCCTCCATTAAATTTAAGATAATTTAATAGATCGTTATCAATAAATAATTATTGAAAGATAGACCTAAGGTTTCCTTCAAATTGCTTAAACAGCTCACATAGTGATCCTGGATTGTAGGCAAGTTCTTAGACATTTTTAAATGGGATTAATAACCCTGACGATAAAAGCAACTGATGAAGTGTAATTAAGGGTCTGGGTAAGAGGTTTTGCTGACGTCATTTTAAAGATTTTCGGTTATGCTATAGCAAAATGCATGCTGAGCTTTGTTGAAAATACAAAAGCTTTGGGGGTACATAATTCAAAAATGGCTTTGAAGAAAAGCAAACAGTTCAATATTTTGACATTCTGGTCAGAACATAGATCGAAAATTATAAGATAGGAAATATATTTAGCCTGTTGTGGATGGATCAATGCTCTGATGTTTTATACTCCGAAGAGTGTTAGATAAAAGCTTTAGTGTGCTCCAAAATGTTTCGTTTTTCAGAGTCATATTTACAAATAATAAATAACATCATTAAATCATAATGTAAAAAAACATTGCTTGTTGAAATGAGGCGAAAATTAAAGTATTTACTAAATATTTAACTGCCAAATAATAGTTTTTTTAATCAGAAAACCTGATTCCAGTTTCAGCCCGGCGTTTCATATTTTTCCGCATAATTTCAGCTTCGCGTGTTTTTATTTTGTAACATGTACCTGATAAAGTAATTAAAGCTATTTTGTTTATCGCTTTCTGTTTTTCTGTTACTGTTTTACATTTTTCAATTTTTGCTGGTATTTTATTTCTCGAGTTTTATTGAATTTCAACCTGCCTTTTTTCTTATGTTGTTCTTAATAAAGTCAACGAGCAATGGGCAAGAATCTTACTGAGTTTGCACCTATAACTATCATCAGAATTATGAGAAAAATTGTATGATACAAATTCTGTTTCTTTCATTTCAAACCGTCCTTGTTTAAGCTGGTTGACTTTATTTAGAGCCAATGACATTATTCAGAGTTTATTTTTGTGGTTTTAGGGGCAAATCTCAGCCTGATGTTTCTTATAAGGGTTGTTCTTATAAAAATATAGTGCAAAGTAAGAGTTGATCCTCCTACCTTTTTCGTCTTGCTTTGCCGCTTTCTTCATCCTTTTACTGCTCATCTTAGCATCATTTCTGTCCAGTTCAGAAACTTCAGTTGAATCAGCTATTCTTTTACTCTCTTGTTCACTTGGTATTAAATCCGGCATATACCCACCACCGCTTCTGACGTTGTCATCCCCAGACCCTTCCAAAGTTACTTGCCTCGCTTCCTCTTCCTCTAGCCTCTTTATCATCATGGCTCTCTCCTTTGCAACTTTACTTATTTGGTCAATGTCATCATAAAAATGGGCCGATGTCAAATCGTCGTCTATCTCGCTAGGGTCACACATTGGTATGTAAGGCCCAGTCCCGACATGCATCGCTCTAGATACCCACGCTAAAGGACAACCATCTTTTAGTGAAGACACATCAGGGGTATGACCCCCTGGAATTGGAGGTAAGGACCGATGGGGATTATAAGCACCAATCTGCACTGTTAATTGAGACTTGACTTCCGTGTTTGTGCCTGTGATTTCCGTCTCTCTCACAGAATTCCCAGAATTCTCATTTCCAAGAAATTGAGCATTATTTTGAAGACTGCTCTGGTCTTTGCTTTCAACATCATCCATTGAAGGCGGTTCAGGCGAAACAGCTGAATCAGGAACGGGGGGCCACTCAGGAGTTTTGCTTCTATCGATCTTTGAAGAGATAATAAAAAAAGTTCAACTGCGTTTAACCTTGACATAAAAAGAGCGAAATCACAGAAATTGAGGAAAAAAACAACTGTGAAAATATGCTTGACCTAAATTTCAAATATTTGATAATATTTCAGAATGTGAACGAAAATATAAATTTTCTTCTAAAACTAAAAGTCAACCCATCGAGGCAAGCACGCTAGAAGCCATCGATATTTAGCATTTTGTATAATTTCAAATACTTAGAGTAAGGGTGACAGGGATGGGTAGTGGGTCCATTCATATTGGAACAGCAATTATTTAATTTGATAACAATGTCCTTTAAGGGTGGGAGGTGTTTTGAAGATCAATAGAATTATGTGCAAATTTCTATTAGCATAAGAACAAAAGAGGAAGGATTTTAAGAAAATCACCTCGTTGTTGGCAATGGCTAAATCTTCTTGGGAAGGAGGGGGTGGGAAGTCTTGTGAAACATGCATATCCCTTTGATGTGAATCACCATTCAACAATGCTGTTTCACAATGATCGCTACCGGTTCCTTTGCTGTTTAAAAGCGATTGTGAAGATGTATTGTTGTCTGTAGATTGGCTTGTCAATATTTCTTTGCTGTGCACGGCTGCTCTCGCTTCTGTTGAAAAGAATTATAACAATTACGAGAAAGAATAAAACTAACTGGAGAAAAATATTTCTGTTTTTATTTACATACAATATTCCGCGCCATCCTAGCCGAAAGACACGGTTAAGTTTGATTTAAAGGAGGAGGGTAAGGTCTTCCCGAAACTACTCTACGTTCAGAGATATTTTTGTTAATGTTTCCTTTCCAAATTCTTCCTTTATCAAACATCAACAGGCGTAAAAAGATATTCATTAAATATGAAAATAACAGAAAAAACAAGCTGAGTAAAAAGTCCATATTTCCATTAAACATAGGTATATTTTAAGAATGACAAAACACATGCTCGCGAAAGTGCAGAGGATATCACCTTAACTTTGTTCCTAAAGAGATGTTTTAAATTGAGAAATTGGAGCAATACGATGCTTCTAAATTTTTAGAAATTAACGGATGATGGATGGGGTTCAGCTAATTCTCCTTTATCGAACAACAAAAGGGCCTAAAAAGGTATTTATTGCATAAAAAACCGGAAGAAATTGAGGAAGATGGAAAGTACAAAATTCTAGTTTTCTTTAAACATCAAGGTTTGTTTGTAGAATGACAAGACATATGTTATCAAAGGTGCAGACGATATGACTTTTGAATTGAGACATTGTAGCAACACGGGAAGAGTAATGATGCAGTTTCGTAAGGACATGCAAAGCAAAAAGATCTTTCCGTTTGTAGTAACGGAAGTTTTCAGCCACCTTTGTCTCGACAAGTCTTTTCCGCAATTTAAGAATCAGGAATTCGGCTAAAATAACCCAGATCAGAGATTACGTTGCTATTTATAACCCAGCAAAGCTTTGAAATGGCCTGCTAATCGCTTGTAACCTTTATAACCTATTGTGAACAGGAAATACGAAATTCAAGGAAGTGATTTTCACCGTTGTGCGTCAGGCCCGAAAACCACATTCTAAAAATTGAAATTGTTACATGTTTTCTTGGCACTCAGCCATTCAGACCTGGGCACTTAGCTATTTAATATATCTGAACTGTGGTAATATTACCGAAAAAAGTGGCTACTCGAAGGATATCTTGGTCTATTTAAAGCTTTTGCGGGCCTGGGAACGATTAATGAGATGGGCTTTGGTGACGTCATGAAACAGGTACGAGATCGCCCTGACAAACATCCCACCGAGATGAACAATACAGAATTACATAACACGCGAAATGACATTCCATGAATTTAAAATTACAAGAATGTACCCGATCGCGAGATTGGTATTTGAGGATTTTGGTCAATTTAGAGGCATGGAATTTGGCATGAGAACCTTTAATACAGTGCCGTAAATCCTCGAATAAGCAAAAATATTTGCAAAAATGAATTTTTGGATGGGGGCTTATTCGAGAGGGGGGGCTATTTCAAAGTTTAGTATTTTCCCCAAAGGTCGACGTAAAAACGATATTACTTTTTTTGGGGGGGGGGGGGCTTATTCGAGCGTGGGGGCTTATTCGAGGATTTACGGTATTAATACAGTATACACTACATGGTGAGAACAGAAGCGGGTCACGGGCTTCGAATTAATGCTGCAGAAAAGAGGCTGCATTGAGCAGATACATTTAAGGGAGCTGTCTAGTTTCCATACTGCTCGACCTGATGACGTAATTAGTTTACCCTAAACCTAACCCTAACCCTAAACCTAACCCTAAACTTAAACCTAACCTTAACCCTAAACCTGACCCTAACCCTAACCCTTTACTTGAAATAATTAATCATACTAATTTATGACTATTAATCATGCTTATTTATGACTATCAGGTCGAGCAGTATGGAAACTAGACAATTCCACAATTTAGACTGAACTCCAAGAGTAGCTAATTGAATTGAATTTTAGACGCTATTGAATTGAATTCACATACGCTCAATCTGTTGGGTGAAGCAATAGAGAAAAAGAGACTCATTGAGTTTGCCTATTTGGGGTTTTAATCAAGAGTTCTAAATCCATGTTCCATGTTTTAGACATCACATGGGCCAGCTGCATTCTGTTGCTACTGACAAACATGCAAGATGGCGCTGGAAAATTATTAGATGTGGTATGATCAAAATAGGTTCTCGCTAATCCAGAACAGCTGCTTCAAAACACGAGAAATGAGAATATTCATAAGTGTCCGTCAATATTCAGGACATTATGTGATATTATGACGCACAAACTAAGTATTCTGTGCGTCATTCAAAGGCCGCGGATAAACATTCCGGGTGAGAAGGGTTCTATTGGTTTTGTGAACAGAATAAGGCCATATGAACAGAATAAGGGGCAGTGGCGGATTTGAGAGGGGGCAACTAGGGGCAGTTGCCCCTCCCTCGACGAGTTGAAGTAAGTCTGGCGCCCCTTTTTGGAAATTGTGCGCCCTTTTTGAAGAATGAGAATCAGGTGAAAAAGTTTCTGAGACCGATAGGTTAATTTGCTTCATGCGAAAATGGATCTGAAATTGTTGTATACAGCGTACTCTCGTCACCAATTTTTGAAAATTTTTCAGCGCCCCCACTACCGACTGCCCCTCCTTCAAATTTGCTCTGGATCCGCCCCTGATAAGGGACCTTACACCAAAGATTACTTTTTGGTCTTGACAAGAGCGGTACTGCCACACCGGGGCACTGCAATAATTTGCTTAGAAAAGAAGGTAAGAGGGTGAAGGGGGATGAAGGTAAGAGAGTAAGATGGAAACGGGACAATAAGGTAACGATGTAAGAAGGTAATGGGACATGAAGGAAAAGGGGTAAAAGGGTAAGTAAGTAAGAAGGTAGGTGGGTAATAGGGCATTTTAAGGAGGAGCTGCAATAGAAATTTCCAATTGAAATTGAAATTTCCAGCAATGTGTTATGAAAGGAGACTTTCGGATCAAATTGATAGGTTTCTTTCACAACAAAGTTCTTGACACCCAATGCCGTTTCCCGGACACCAAGACACTCGTGCATAAAATTTTCATACCTAGATAAAATAGTGAATTTTCCACCTTGATAATTGAAATCAAGCAATAGCCATTGGTCAGTCCAAAATTAACTCGATATTCTTTGAAACAAGTATTCTTTCAAGTCCAGCATTTTCTGCCTAATAACAGTAGATTCGGAAATTTTAGCCTCCCCAACAAAAATACAGTCCTTCGTGGAATTAAATCTCTCAAGGGAATCCAAATTTCGATAGATCCAACATTGGCTTAAAATAACTTGTATGGTAAGGAGGGAGGAATGAGGTTTTTCCATAATGGCGACCTACCTCTTAGGTAAAATTGTTGTGGTTTCATATAATTTCGACCCAGCAGGTTTTGCAGCTTGGGTGTTGTGTAATGCGCTTCAGTTTACAATGTCACATTCTGTTTCAAACATTTTCCTTAAATCCAATTATTGATATGGCGAATTCAGCTTTATATCTACACAAAAAGAACATGACCCAGTGGAAAAGGCTAATCTATTTCTTCGATGCACTACGGTTGGATCCCATTGGCTTTTACAATACAAATTTTTAGTTTCAGCTTGGCCTGTAGATGTAACATGTACATAGAAAAGATTATAGGGACAATGGTTATTGATGAAGAGGATTGTGGGAATATCTTTTGAAAAGAGGATAATACAGCTTAGGCCGGTTTGGAGATAACACTGCGAAGGCAGTTGGTCGCTCGGTGATATGTACCTACTGGGCCTAAACAAAATGGCAAATTACAAGCCGGGAAACTAAGGCAGTCTTTCCGGATAACAAAATAAACAGACAGATGAAAAGAATCACAGAAATAAATGCTTTGTTGCAGACATAAGCATCAGTGCTTGCTTTTGTGTACAAGCACTTAACAAAGCGACGAAAGAAAATGGCGGACAGTTAGGTGTTTCCGGATTACCATAGAAACAGAGTTGAAAAGGATTATGGGAATGAATACTTCGCTTACATTGGCTAATGGAGGGAGGTAACCGACTGGCAAGAAAACAATGTGAAATTTCAGATTACGGAAAGTAAAGCCGTGAAAATCAATAGGTCTAACCGTTTGGTATCGTAACTGGATTATGTTCAAAATTAGAAATCAAAACTTTTGACAACAGCTTGTTTTCAATGACCAACAGGTTGCCCGAACGAAAATAATGAGCTTTCATTGCATCATACTGTGATCAAAGAGGATTTTAGAAAATTTAAAAATCGGCCTAGATTAGCAAGAGCTAAGCCGAAGGATTGCAGCTATTATAGGTATCCCAAAATGCAATGCGAATAAGTGATGGGCGGGAAAGCGTCTTTGGAAAGTAGCGGCATGTTGAAGCAGAACTTGACCAGAGAGCAAGGGTCTAGGGAGTAACAACCCTTCTTGTTCTTAAATTGATGGGGTTCTTGGAAAATGTGTGGTCCTTCGCAAGAGTGTGATAAATGCTTGCGCACTGATAAAGAAATGACAGCAAATTTTTCTATCTCCCCCCTCCTCTTGGAAATGAACCTCAACGGTGTCACTTCGTTGGACCGCTTGGACATGACCCAAATTTGATGTGAGGCAGATTTTATCGAGCAGACCCACCTTACTCTACCCCTCCACCCATCAACCCCCTTCAGCCCACCCTCCCCCATCAATAACGAGGGCCCTTAGATTATTTGGCGATGTCACAGCAGAGAAAACTGGACTTCTATATGAACTTCGGCAAATTTAATAAAAGCATATTCCTTGCCAACTTTTAATTGCTTTAAGTATAAAAATTTGCACCCTTTTATAAAAAAAGATCTTATAGGAATATTGAGGCTAGAAATAGTTGAAAATTGAGATTAATTAATAAGGGCCAGACTCGAAGTTCATCGCCATTTTGAATTTTTAACTTTATGAGTTCTTGTGCAAACAAGACAAGCGCCATATTCATGCAATCCAATTTTAGTTGATTATATTACGAATAAAGTAATGTGTTGAAGTTTAATATTTTCAAAGTCTTGTACCTTATTCAATCTGATGTAATATTTCCTTTCCGGAATGCAATAAGAAGCAATAACGATAATATCATGATGATAATAATGAAAGATGGAAACCGCAAATTAAAGATATTGGAAGCCTGTAATGTGCCGGGACAGCAGCAGGTTCTACGATGTAGAACGAAAAACTAGCTACTCAGTCAAGTACAACGGACATTGGTAACCGTAAGGGTACACGAAGTACGTACACAAAACTGGACAGAGTGCACGGCGAGTTAATAGGAACACCCAAAGAACACGCAAATCCACAGAGAAAGAATAAATGTGAATTGAAAATTTACTCTCTCGTTAACAAAACAGAGAGGACTTTGTCAGCTATTCAACTATCCTCTTAAAATGACATGTTAAACTGACATTTATTAAGACTCTAAGAAAGATTTAAAACTATGTCGATTTACAAAAATTAAATGTTGAAAAAAGAACAGTATTATGTGAACAGTCGCTTTAAATTATTCGAAAAAAGAATTATTCTTTTAGGCCAACATCCCCCCCCCTCTATATTGTAGTAGGAGGCTCCCCAGGTCACATGACCTATTGTAATCACGTGTAATGACCTATTGTAGACGCTATATAGACTTCAGTTCTATATATCGTAGTTCAGTTATCTTTGTAACCTCGTGGAGTTATCAAGCAATATATGAAAATGTTAAGAGTGTGTTTTCTTTGCTAACCGTGGACCATCTAAACGATGTAATTAAAAGCACCTCTCACAATATGAATTTCGTTCCAATTAATAATGCAGTTGGTTTACGTAGATATTAAAAGAACTTGCAAATATAAAGCACATATTTAGGTATAACACACACACTCTTTATACCCTTTTACCTTTTGAATGCACGAGGGTGTATCTTAGCCTACCCTCGGTACAAGGCCCATGATCCCGGACCGACGGTGTTGAGATTTGGCAACCCCCTTCCTCCAGTTCAATGTTGATATAGTTGCTACTTAAAAACATACGCTCCAACTTTGAATATGGGGGGGGGGGGGGATAAATATTGGATAATACATGCATGCTACCAAGAACCAGGGGCGGATCCAGAGCAAATTTGAAGAAGGGACAGTTGGTAGTGTGGGCGCTGAAAAATGTTGACGATTGTACGCTGTATACAACAATTTCAGACCCTGACTACCGACAGAAGGCTCTTTATTCACTTTGCAAAAAAATTTACACAATAATTGTTGTTTACTTTGAGATACTCCTTGAAGCAAATTAACCTATAAGTCTTAAAAAGGAGCGTATAATTTCCAAAAGGGGGCGCCAGACTTACTTCAACTCGGTGAGGGAGAGGCAAATGCCCCTAGTTGCCCTCTATAAATCTGCCACTGCCAAGAACGAATTCTGGGGCTTGTCTCAACAACCCTGTCCAAGATTTAGATTTTGGGAGGGGCGAAAAAATTTAAAGGGGAAGAGGGAGAGAAGAATTGGTCCCCTCCCGATTTTTGAGGTTCATATACCCAAAGCAACTTGGACAGAGCTTAAATTGTGGATAAAATGTCTTCGTGCAATTTTTTATATTTCTAACAACGAGCGTCTTGTTTACGACAAAAATTGACCAAGGAAAACAGTGTTTCACATTTCCGTGTTTCCAGCACGCTACTATAACAAGCATTATTGTCTTCCTATCAATTTGAACGACATCTCATCTGGCTTTCGTTTCCATCTCAAATTGTTTTCAAAACAATCGATCAAGACGTTTATGACGTCACAAAGGATATCGGGAGAGTCTTGTTGCTCTCGCAGCGAAGCCACATGGGCAGGAAAGAACGACCGTTGTTGTGAAGATTTGTTGCGGTCGAGTCACGCGAAAGATCAATATTTGATTTGAAAGGAACAAGATGTCCACTTCTTCAGCTGCCAAAGCCACGCCATCATGAGTCAGAAAGATTTGCGAAAAACAAATTTTGATTTGCATGGAACATTGACGCGATTTTCCAATGATCAGATAATTTTTTGACCTTCTCCTTAGAAAAGGCCATTGTTTTCTCAGATCAATTAGTTTCTGTTTGATCTTTGTGGAAATTGTTGTAAGTGTCTTTGTTCCTAAATCCATTTGCAAATTTACAAGGTCATTAAAACGTTTTAGAGGGCTGGCACGTTCATGGCCTTCTGATGGAGTTATCGACGAAGGTTAAAATAAAATTTTAAGTTTCGATCGGCTTTCTGAAAGGAAGTGCTGCAAGTTCCTAGAAAACGCGGCGGTCGAACGGCTAATGACCGCGCGGGAATGGCAAATGAAAACAAAAGAAACTTAGATGCAACATCCGAGCCACGCCCTATTTTCAAAGTTTTTCTAGGGAAGGTGTCAGGGCGGAGAATCTTGTATGAAGGAAGGACAAACACCTCTTGACTCTAGAAGCCTTTATTAAAGTTGCCTTCAATCAGAAGTAGGGGCAGATCCAGAGCCAATTTGAAGGAGGGGCAGTTTGTAGTGGGGGCGCTGAAAAATTTTAACAATTAGTGACTTTAACTACTGACAGAGGGCGATCTATTCACCTTTTAAGAAAATTTTCACAGTAATTGTTGTATCCTTTGAGACAATCCTTGTAGTAAATTAATGTATAAATGACAGAAACACTTTCAACTGATTCTCATTCTTCAAAAGGGGCACATCATTTCCAAAAAAAGGGGGTGCCAGACTTGCTTCAACTTGGTGAGGGAGGGGCAACTACCCCCCCCCCCCCTTAAATCCCCACTGATCAGAAAGGGATTTTAAGTTTCAGGTGCACAGTCCATTAAGCATTTGGAGGGGTTTACACTCAGTCCCTACCTCCAACATCAACTCAACCAAATATGTTTATGCAGGTTGATTTTATAATTCAAAGAACTTGCTTTGAAGTGTGAAAATCATGATTCTCTATCCTCCTTTGGAACTATAGTCACCTAAAAACAGTACTGAGCTTTACCCAATACTTACACCTCTTAATTATATATATATATATATATATATATATATATATATATATATATATATATATACTCAATCTGCAGACAGTACTGTTTCGCCCTTTGTGGGCCTTCAGGAGACTCATCTCCTGAAGAGTGAGTTAGTCACGAAACAGGCTTGTAGAGATAAACCATGTAGTTTTACTTTCTTCAACTCTATGATATATCACGCTCTACGTGCTAACGTATTGAGCACTGTGCTACGGAAGTATCAAAAGACAAATTTCTATATATATATATATATATATATATCTGATAACATTTGCACCTTCATAGTGATATTTGATACAACACAATTCATAGCTTTCTGCTTATTAAACAAAATATTGACCCTTTAAAAATACCTTTGACAATGTTAACTTGTCTCACCTTTTAGATAAGCTGTGCTTCAGCTCTACCACAGGACATTGTTGAAAGCCGACTGAAATCTACTATACCCAGCGCTGTAAGAGGATTTTCAGAGCTGAGCAAATGCCAAAATAATTCAAATGACCCAGGTATTAACAAAGTCCATGAATACAGATATTCTCCACCCAATTTCTGTTCCTTTGAAACATCAAAGAAAGGATTATTCGAGAGACTGGGTTGCTTCTTAACAATGTATCATGACTCACTGACAACATGCATGACCTTGTAGTTAAACTCCCTCACAAAATTCCAAACAAAGGACAAAAACTTTCATTTCCTGGGTGATGTCATCGTTGCTGCTATTTCATAAACAAAACTAGATGACCCATGCACCTTATATGGTTCCTTGTAAAAGGGGAATATCAAAGTTATAGAGAAAGAAGGGGAAAAAAGACAGATGACAGAATATGATAAGCAATAACTCAAATGGATGCAAACATAGGACACGAAGGTTGGGGCTTGAGCCCAAAAACAGGCAAAATTTATCACCTTTCAAGCTCCATTCTGGCAGTTCTATCCTCCTCTTCATGTGTAGGCAGGACAAAGGGGCTCGGAGGACTGCAGCACCCCCCCCCCCCTAAACAGGAAATATTATTTGCATTTCAGGTTCCATTCTGGCAGTGATATAATTCTCTCCATAGGTGTAGGGGGAAATATAGGCTTGGAGGACTGCAGCCTCCCCCTGAATAGGAAAAATTAATTGCATTTCAGGCTCCAATCTGACAGTTAGATCATTCTCTCCATAATGGTAGGGGGGATATGGGCTTCAAGGACTGCAGCCTACCCAGGAACTGGGCTGCAAGGGCTTTAGTCCACAAATAATTTAAAAAATGTACTTAAAATCATACCAAAAATGTCCTGCTCTTAGTTTTTAGCATGTTTAGCCCCCCACCAAAACGTTTTAGCCCCTTTAATCTGAAAGATACTTCACTGTCCTTGAACCCTACTCAACAGGAAAAATTTATACCATTTCAGGCTCCATTTTGGCATTTGTAAATTCTGCAAAGGGAAGCAAGTTTTGCACTTGTGTCTCTGTTGGGAAAGAACAAATCTGATGGCTCAGTTGTTAGAGGCACACTACTGACCCAAGGGTCCATGGTTCGAGTCCCTGGTATGACCAGACTCTCACCCAGAGTGAGTAGAGTCGCCAGCTCTCTGTAATTCCAGGCGTAGGAATCACGAGGTGTGGTCACATCGAGAGGAAGGACCAGGACACTGCTCGATAAGCATAAGCTTCTCAGTGTCCTAAAAACTACCTTTGGATGCTAGGTAGCAACAAATACAAATAGTACAAATCTGAGCTTAGCAATTGCTTAGAAAGTTGGGTGAGCTGCAAGTTTTGCTGATGCTTGTCAATTGTGCTTGAAGACCTTTCTCCTATGATTATTCAACACAAATGACCATTCATTTTGATAGTTTTCACTTTCTTTATCTGGGGGATCAAGAGGATGGGAATGCTGGCTCTAGGGTTAGAAAATGGAGATCATATAACATTTTGGGATTAGAAAACAGCTAGTTAATTTAGACCAGTGTTTTTCAACCACTGTGATGGGGCACACTGTTTTGCCATGATTGTCTGGTGTACCATGGGAAATTTTCCAATTTCACCTAATTGGTCCAAATAACATGCCCATGTTTTGCACTTGTTATTTGAGTGAATTAAAGATATTTTTTGTTATAAGATTTACAGATATACTTTTTCCCTGTATAAATTTGGTTCCTATTCAAAATACTTCATTGAGAATAACTTTAAATTGTGAACACAGCCCACAGGGTTTTATCTTTAAAAATTTCTGTTGGTAGTGTAGTGTATTATGAGGTCCTCATAATTTTTTCAATGAAAAATTTTGGGGAGATCAGAAACTCTGGGGGCCAAAAATGCTTAAATCAAAACAAATTGTGTTGTAAATTTGCGCATGGGACAAATCCACTAAGATCCCTACCCTACTTCCGTGATTGCTTAATGATTCTGTTCCAAATATATAAGAAAAGAGCTTAATGTGTCTAGTGGATTCTTTCTTGCATACTGAATTCTTTTGAATTATATAATTAAAAAAATTTTCACAACTCCTCCTTTAAAATATATTATATAAAACCAGTGCTTTAAATTATAAGATTAACAAATTTTAAGTTCCCTTAATCTATGTTTTCTTCAACGTCACAAATAAGCCACAAATAAATTAAGAAAAAATGATATCCTTCTGGAAGCGAAAATTGTGAATTGCCTTTTCAAGACCATTCTTTGACAAGATAGAAATTCTTGCAACCGTTTATATTTGTAAAAAAAAATTAGATAAAAACTTTCAAAAATGGTGTTTCGGTTTCAAATGCAGCTTTCAGTTTGGAAGGAAAATGACTTGAGTATCGGTGTAAGGGAAAGTCCCAGATTTTCGAAAAAATAAAGGATGTTAGGTACATACACGTTAAAAGATAGTTTTCTATTTTGATTTTCCCCAATTTCAAAAGATGCGTCGGGGGCAGAACATATTTTACTTCCACCAGGGACGTAGGGCACACTAAAAAGTTCGAGGGGCACAGATTCGAAGGGGCACCATATCATAGAATAGAGGGTATCTGATACTATCATTTCAGAAAGCTTGCTTCTTACTTTCTTAGAAAGGACATTCTGCCCCATGTTGGGGGCACGTGGCTCTGGTGCACCCCTGGTTCCGATGTCCGAATTTCTCCCGCACTCAGCAGATACAGAATAAGCAACATTAAATGACACGAGTGAAATTTAAAATAATTCTTGACTCACCTTCTGCAGCTTGTTGAGTATCTATCTTCCCAGTCGGGGCAGTTTTTGATCGTCCACGAAAGCTACTCAACTCCTGTTTCTTTGAGGATTGACCGAGGCATGGAAAGTCCATACCGACTATTTTCAATGTTGGAAGAAGCGGCAGAGTTTCGGTTTTATAAGGCTTATCTTCCAGATCCTCTTGTACAGCCCTCGTTACCGCAGCCATCGTGTTACAACGATTTCTATTCGATTTTGGCGGCAGTTCAAGACTCTCCGGTGCCTCTGCTTTATCATCCTGCCCGGCTAATTCTTGCTTTTCCCACTCAATCTTCTCAGCTGTGCTGACCTCT
This sequence comes from Rhopilema esculentum, assembly GCF_057945365.1. Taxonomy (NCBI): domain Eukaryota; kingdom Metazoa; phylum Cnidaria; class Scyphozoa; order Rhizostomeae; family Rhizostomatidae; genus Rhopilema; species Rhopilema esculentum. The sequence continues at coordinate 1,825,858 of NC_142815.1, read as the reverse complement.
TTGAGGCAGTCGTCGACTTCTTCAGGTGTTAACGCAGACATGGTTGACAAATCTACAACTGTATAAGGCTTAATTTTGGCTGAAGGTTTAATTTTAACCGGGTTTGTAGCCCCGCTTTGTTTAACATCGAATTCCATCACACGAATATCGCAGCTTTCTGAAGAAGTCAATAAACCATTTGTTTCACTCAGCGATTGGTTCAAAACCTGTGCCTCATCTCCTGGATTTTCAGATTTCTTTTGCTTAACAACTGATTTATAATAAGCTAAACTCGAGCTTTCAATTTGGCTGCTCATTTCGCCAAAGCTCGACCGTTCGCTAATGTTATCGTCTGCAATTGAACCGGAACGAGGCCCTTGTAATGTCAAAGCATTGCAATGGTTTCCATTTATCAAATCGACTTCCGGTAAATCAAAGCCATGGTTGTACTTTTGTTTACATGTGGTCTCAGGTCGGCTTGGCTTCTCAGAATGGGTTTCTGTTTCTTTTTCGAAAACCTTGTCAGAACTTGGGTCTTCATTAGCAGAGTAAAAAACTTCACTCAGGCCGTTTTCCCACCAACTTATCCCACTTTTCTTTGATTTTCGCTTGGCCAATTTACGTTTCGATTTGGCAGAGACACGTTGGGAAAGTTGAATTGAGTCTTTGAGTGCATTTAATTCGTAAAGTTTTTTTAGGTTTTCTTCAACTTCCGCCGCTCTTTCATCTGAGACGCTTCGGTTTAATATCATTGCTTGGCTTTGTTCCGTTTCCTAAAAAACCGACAAAAGTTTGTCATCGTTTTGGTGTAATGACAGTCAAAACAACTTTTTCCTCAATGGCAATATAGACGGTTCAATTAAATCGCACTAAATCAATTTCCAGACGATTTTTCAATTAGAATCATCGATCAAAGATAATGAAAATGAAAAATTTTCCCACCAAGATCTCTAACCTATGTTTACAAGTTTGTTTTTCTAGTCTGTTTTAGAAGATACAAAAATGACTTATAAGAGACTGCCCTCCAAAAAGAATTGCCATCGACTTCAACAAACTGCTCTTTTTTGCTTGAAACAGCCTAGAATGCCTAAATTTACATAGATTTATTTGAAGATGCATTCTTACTCAAAAAGTCAGGTTATTTCTAATGAATGTTTGATAGATATTAAAAAGAATATTTCCTAGGGCTTGAGAAAAAGAAGGAAAGAACTGTCATTTTTGTTGTTATTTCTCGTTTTTATAAAAACCAGTTTATTGAATTTTAAGAAAATCTGAGGCTGGACTTTTCTTAAATTGTTTTTTAAATTATTATGAAGTTAGCAGTGCAATTGCGCTCTAGAGTGGTGTCCAGGCCTCATTTGCCAACAAGGTGAGTGAGACCGAATTGTTAAGTTTCCATACTGCTCGACCTGATAGTCATAAATAAGCATGATTAATAGTCATAAAAAGTACCAAAAATCGCTCGTTTTTGAGATGAAAAGCTTTTCAAATCACATTGTAAAGTAGTTCAGCCTTGAATAGTAGTTCCTTACTGTTGACTAATGTCTAAGCTCGTTTAGGGATGTGTGCGTCATCTGGTAAAAACGTGTGTTCTTTAATTTTAGGTCCAATCGTCATCGTTTCACCTAAGCTGTCACCGAATTATGTCATCGTTTTGCAATTGCTGGTTGCAACTAATTTATATGACAGCTAAAGTATTGACTCTCTTTAGGGCTAACAGGATGAGAGTTACAAAGAACCCTCAGATTTTAAGAAACATAATAGCAAACTAGGCTGCTGTAAAATACATGATTTTGCAATTGTTTTGGCAAATATTTACTTATTTATCCCCATCCTAACACCCCCAGCTGTTCAAAACGATTTTGTTTGGCCTTGTAACATTGTAAAAAAAGTAAAACGCACAAAAAACCACCTTGGAAACAGTTGCTCCTTCCAAGCTCATAGATTGCTCCTCCGCATCATTTTCAGATTTAACTTTAAAACATTGTGAAAAAAGTAAAACGCACAAAAAATCACCTTGGAAACAGCTGCTCCTCCCAAGCTCATAGATTGCTCCTGCGCATCATTTTCAGATTTAATTTTCTTCTGCTTGTTGCCAGTTGAAAAGCTGCTAAGTCGCGTTCTATCGTTGTTTTCATGCTTTTCTTTCTGACCTGGTATCATAATAAAATCTTCTGTTTGCCCATGATTGTGGCTCGATTTCTGAACCTTATCGACACAAGCTCCCTGCATCCCTAATAAACTAGAACCTACAATAGTAGTGCCGTCCTTATCTCCACAACACTTCTGACCGACACTCAAATTGCCATATCCCTCCGGGAGGTACCCTTCATTGATTAATGGACCTGTGATTTGCAACTCCCTTCTCTCATCCAGGTTATCGAGATACGTCATATCTGCGCTATGCTTAGGCCCATTTTGCACATCCTTGTCATCCGCGCTATCTCGCCCTTCTTGAAGTAACTTCACCAAAGAAGCAATGAAATTCCCTCGTTTGCTTTTTTTTGACTTCTTGCCCCCACTGCCTGATTCTTTTTCTTCTACATTCTCGTTAGCATCTGCCATATTGCAACCACCGTTAGTATATTTAGCCTTATCTTGCGAAGCACCTTGCCTATTAAGCAATGATTTCTCAGGTCCAAAATCTTCGATGATAGGGGACAGAATTTGTCCTCCCGATTGATAATAACTGTTCTGTATACTAGCAGTCCTGGGGGGCACTGCGGGTCGCGAACGCGTTCCTAGTTTGTTCCCCATATCAACTGTAACTTCACTGCCAAGAGAGAATGCAAGGCTATTTTCGACTGTTATACCTCCAGTACTTGTAGATGTATTGCATGTGACGTCATTGGAATGTGAAGCTGAAGCAAAACTTGGCTCGATTGGTGAGAAAAACGGATTTCGCTGTGGAACTGGGTCGCTCCACGGGTTGGGCTTACTGTCAAAAATAACTGAGGTTTGCTTGAGTTCACTGTTATTCATATCTTCAAGCTGGCTTGTAACACCAGATATAGCGATTTTTTGTTTCAATAGGCCACAATCTGGTGAACTTTCTTTGTTGGCAACCGGCTTTTTATTTTGATTTTTTCGCATACTTATCTCCCAACCAGCTTCTGTCACATTCTCTACAATTTTTCCTTGTTTTGGCAGATCGTTTTTTCCTACAGGAGGGTCCTTACAGAAAGCTGGTAACTTAGAGTAGCTTGTTGCTTGATTTAATAGAGACGAATCTTTTCTTTTCCTTTGAAATTGATGAGAGAAATCTCTTAAACCATTTTGTCTCAGCCTCGTGTCGCCAGCCTCATTTGTATTTTCGACAGTAATGTCAGACTGTGTTTTTGACAATGAAGTATTTTCGGTATTTTCATTCGATATTTTGGGATCGCTGAAACTTTTAGAAAGCCGGATGCCATTTTTGTGGAGCAGCTGATTATCTTGGTTTTCATCCCTCGATCTCTTTCTGTCTTTGAGCTTCAATCGATCAAGGCTACCTGACCTGTATGACATTCCATGATCGTTGTTTGAAAAGGTCAGAAGAGAAGAATTACTCGCGCGAATCTCCTTTGAAGCAGTGTTAACCTTGACAATGAATTCTTTATCGACAGACGAAGCTTTGTAAGTTTGGGTAAACGACTTATTCTCATTACATGGGGGTTTTACCGCGCGATCTTTTTTGCCTTCAAACAACTTGATCTCGTTAAAAGAAGATATGTTTCTTATTACCGCGCGGTCTTCTCCGCCTTCAGCAAACTTGCTGTTTATTCCCTTAGCGCAAGAGTCAGCCACGGATACACTGTTTTCAGTAAAAGTTTGCAACACTGCGGAGGCACTACTATTTACGTCACTTGATATCAATTTCAATTTACTTTTAATTTCAACTTCATCATTTACCAAGTTCTGTTTCTTTTCACTTCCGTAAAGCTGTGACTTACTTCTAGGAACAATAGGACCTTCGTATTTCCCGGTTGCGATCTGTTTCCGCGCGATATTGGAGGAAATCGGTTTCGGCAGATTCACATCATTTCCCTCTTTTTTTTCAAAATCTTTTCTACCAACTCCAGATATTTTCTCCATATTCGGGTCTTTTGACTGGAAAGTTTCTTTTAGTACATTAATCGATCCATTTCCCTGGTTTCCCTTACTTCCTGTTTGATCAGTCTGTTCGAAGAATTCGCTACTGCCGTCTTCCGGTTTGTTTTCTTGGTATTTATGTTCTTGTTGCTTTCTTTCTCTCGATTGTTTCTTCTGGACATTACAGTCAACTGTATCTCCGCCGATTGCAACCCTCTTGGTAATTACAGGCTCTTTTGAACCAATAATCTTATGCTTTGCCCTTTCCTGTCCCCCGTCTAAAGATTTACTAACATGTCCCTTGTTTACAGTAGCATTCCCTCTAGGCTTGATTTCCTGTCGCTCATCATACTTAAAAGCTTCGAATCTTTTTGCTTTCGTAGATTTCACATTTTCCAAACTATCCTCTTTTTCTCCTTGCTTCACAGGTTTTTTCTGTCCAACATATCCCAAAGAAAACACTTTTTCCTTTTCACAAAAAGCATCATCTCTTTCTGTTTCGCTCTTCCTATGCTGTTCGACTCTCCCTTTTTGATTTACGAGATTGAAAGGGGAACCAAAACTCAACGACCTTTTAACCGATTCATCGCTTTTAGTAATATCTGCTTTTTCACTGTTATCCTTCAATTCTTTGACATTCGCAATAATCTTAGGACTTTCGCGCTTTCTAGTTAAAGACATTGTTTTCGTTTCAAAAATGTCTTCATCCTTTTGCTTAAATCCCACAACTTCGCATTGCTTTGGTTTCTCAAATTCACATTGCACTGGTTTCTTTAAATCAAATTGCAATGGTTTCTTTAATTCCCGTGACATTTCAGCAGGTTTCATCGTCTTAGAAACGGACAAGCTGCTGTTAGTTAAACTGCTTTGTATTGGCTTCACTGGTAAGAAACCGCTGGGCGGATCACTTTGTAATGGCTTCTTTGATCTGTTTACATCTTCTGCTTCAAAACATTCGTTCATTCTTAATTCATCCTCACAAGTTTTGGCTTGATTTTGTGTTGCTTTCTTCTCTAGAAACGTCTTCGCTACTCTTTCCTTTTGAAAGCCAAATTGGTTGCATTTCATTCTGGAAGTTACAGGCTCTGGAATTTCCTTTGTTTTTAACTCTCCTTGTCTCAAATTAGGGTCTTCCCTTGAAGATTTACATTCTGAAACAATTTTACTCGATTCGACTGACATTTTGTCATGAGTTTCTTCCAGATTTGCTGCCTTGACGCCCGTAGCATTTCGTCCACTTTTTCTGTTCGCACTTGGTGTATTTTGCTGTGCAAATGTTTTCAGCTTTGGTTTCTCAATCTTGGATTGGGGAACATCACCATCAACATATTCCAAACAGACGTTACCTAAGCTTGATTTCTGCTCAGCTTCGACTGTCGTACTCTCTGCATTCACGTGTTCACTCTCCGTCCGCTGTTTCAAATTAACAAGATTCCTGTCGACAACAGTCATTGGTTTCGCAATCTTTGAATATCGCATGCTAGGCCCATTTTGTTGACTTACAGTTATATGACTCGTGCGTGTCAGCCTAGGGCTCCTCATGGATTGTGTTTCATCTTTAACAAACCGTCCTCTCGGCCTGGGCGTGTCCATTTTCTTCTACACCACCACTCTATGTTGATGATATGTTAAACGAAATTGCATTTGACAGTAATCAACCGTTAGTCCTCCTTTTTCAAGAATCCGCTCTAGATTATATGATAACGTAACCTCTTACTTTGCACGTCTGTAATTTGATTACACTGAGTTCATCTAAAGAGAGTTTGCATAGACTTTTTCTGGGTTACAAATGACAGGTGAAAAAGCCGGACCTGCAGCCTAAACGGCTTAAACACAAAACATATGTTTCGTCAACTGTATCACAAAGCATTATAAAATTAGGCCTTTTAAAAGTAAATAAAAGAAAAAATAATTTGACTTTTTATTCGTTTGTTTAAAGAACAGCGAGGTAGACGAATAAAGGGAATTATTATCGAAGAATTTTTACAATTACGAGTACAAAAGCGTGCTTATGTTTTAACTCAATCAACCCTTTGTTGGACTCAGACAATGGGCAATAGTTGAATGAAATGTCAGACGTCTTGCTTGACACAAGGATCATCTATGGAGCTAGTACTTTTCGCGACAGAAATTTCATCTATAAACACAAACTTGAAGCCAGCTGCCATTGCATAAGTCAATAAATCAAAGTTCTACAGGAGCCTTTTAGTTTGAAAAAGTTAATTGAAAATCAGTTGAAAGCCGCAGGTGTTAATGGTTTTGTACGGAATGCTTCACAAGGATGTGCTTTGGGTTTTGTTTTGTTTACGAATCATATTTCATCTAAAGCTGCCTTAATGTATGGGATTAGTACAATATTAATTCTTTCTGCTGGGTGCGATAGACGTAATTACGATGGTTATGACGCACGTCAGAAATGAATCTTTTAGCACATCACACGATGGGGGTAATTAGTGCCTGTAGATTCAGAAACTAAAATGAATTATGTGATTTAAATCATTTGCATTTGTTAAAAGTAAACCTTATTTGCTCCTAAACATTGGCAGCTCAATCCACAATCTTTTTTGTGTTCGCTACCTAACATTCGAGGGTATTGTATTGTATTGTATTGTATTGTATTGTATTGTATTGTATTGTATTGTATTGTATTGTATTGTATTGTATTGTATTGTATTGTATCGTATCGTATCGCATTGTATTGTATTGTATTGTATTGTATTGTATCGTATCGTATCGTATCGTATCGCATTGTATTGTATTGTATTGTATTGTATTGTATTGTATTGTATTGTATTGTATTGTATTGTATTGATCGTATCGTATCGTATCGTATCGTATCGTATTGTATCGCATTGTATTGTATTGTATTGTATTGTATTGTATTGTATTGTATCGTATCGTATCGCATCGCATTGTATTGTATTGTATTGTATTGTATCGCATTGTATTGTATTGTATTGTATTGTATTGTATTGTATTGTATTGTATTGTATTGTATTGTCTTGTATTGTATTGTATTGTATTGTATTGATCGTATCGTATCGTATCGTATCGTATTGTATTGTATTGTATTGTATTGTATTGTATTGTATTGTATTGTCACCTAGCATCCAAAGATAGTTTTAGGACACCGAAGAGCAGTCGTCCTATCGAGCAATGTCCTAGTCCTTCTTTTAGATGTGACCACTCTTTGTGATTCCTACGCCTGGAATTACAGGCCAGAGTTGCACTATACCGGATTGCTATCGGAGCAGAGCAGAGCGGAGTAACTTTTACTCCGGAGTGATATTTAGGGTAGCAGTTATACTACGATTCTCCGCTCGCTCACAAGCCTGTATTTCTTTGCATTTCTGGTACACAAAATCCATCAGATTAAATGTTTTGATGATATTTTCGAATCCACGTGCTGTTGCGAATTCGTTTTCAATAGCTATGCATAAAATGAAGAAAACAACCATGGGACTGAGAGATAAATGATGGGTTTCGTAGGACGGACAGCGAGATTGTGTTGCTATCTGATGTGTTTTTCGACCAAGGGCCACTTCATTAAAATTCGGGAAAAGATGAAATCCAAATACGAAAGTGTTGGGACGATTTCAGTCTGGCATTATCCAACAGCAACAAAATCTCAGAAATCGCCATTGTTCACCAACGATCGAATTGTTTCATGCAGAAAACAATAAGAAAATCCTTTGTTTCGAAGTGGAGCATATCGGATTCGTGCGATTACACTACAGCGCTCCGCTACGGAATGACTCCGGAGTGATTTTCGTATCACCTCCAAAGCGGAGTGATTTTCTGATTGGTGTAGCGTAGTGCAACTCAAATCCCTGTCCGATACGAAAGTTACTCCGCTCTGATAGCAATCCGGTATAGTGTAACTGGTACCGCAGAGAGCTGGTGACCTCTCTTACTCCGGTTGAGAGTTGGGTCATGCCAGGGACTCAAACCACGAACTCTTGGATTTGTAGCTCATAATCCTAACCACCAAACCAAAATTCGAAAAAACATCTTTTGTGACGTAATATTTCTGAAGACTGTAGTAGTAGTAACCAGTTTCCAACAAATGACGTCATCCTGATCGCGATGTCGCAATGTAAAACAGCTCAATTGAAAAACAAAACAAGTTAGAAAGCTAGAGAAGGCAAGATAGATTGAAGGCAAGTTAACATCGTCAAAACAAAATAGCATTTGAATGAAAATATGCACTTAAATATATAAATAAATAAGTAAATAAGAAACTATATTGGAAAATGCAGAATAAAGTGATAATTTATAAACATCTAATTTCTGCACTCTCAACAATTAATAAATATCGTACATACCTACTGGGGAATACATTAACCATGTTTACACTAATAAACAAAACCCCTGTCCCCTGTCCCCTGTCCCCTGTCCCCTGACCCCTGTCCCCTGTCCCCTGTCCCATACACCAAACAGCCTTTTAATCAGTGCAATTGGAGTATCCTCCTTTTCATAACTAGCCTCTTAATCATTTGTCACCTGATGATTGCATTGAGGCTGATTTCCACGAGGTGAATTCTTTCGCGCGAATCGAATTTTTTCCAATATGAGCATGCGTGGTGTCATGTTCTCAAATTTCGTAGCGAAAAAATTTGATTTGCAGAAAGTAGATCACGCTCCTACTTTATCGCCATTAATCTTTATTCGATTCGTGTGAAAGAATTCGCCTAGTGGTAATCAGGCTTTAAGCGTGAAACTCAGAACCTAGAGCTGTCCTGTTCTATACACCAAACAGCCTCTTAATCACGTAATTTATAATGTACTTAGCTTTACGCTATATATTTCAGCACGTTGTGAGTAAAGGAACCCATATAAAAAGATATGTGTGGAGGAGGGCTCCAGTAAGCCTTTGTTCTGACTATATCTTCAAAGGTGTGATCCATCTTTTACGTATTCATGGGCCTGCGAATTTTTTGGAAATTTTTTGGGAAAGGCATCTTCTTGTACATTTTGAAAACAGGATTTTAAAATTTTCTCAGGAAAATCATTCTTTTTGCCTGTCCCTCCCCTTAGCTTGTTATAAAGAACAATTGGGACTAAAATCGATCTACAAAACAGATGTGCTTCTAAGGATATCTAAAAAGATGTGTTTTCAAAGAAAGCTTGAGAAGAGTCTCCAAAAAGTATTGTCCTTTATTCATAAGATGTAATGTACGTGATGGTATCGCCATTCAAAGTACTTTGCAGTATGCACGCCAGATTTAATATTGATACCATTGGGGCTCATAATGGCAGTTGTTGTTTACATAATACCAGTAGGGACATTCTCTTTTACCCCTTCTCCTTTGATGCCACATTCTGCATACCAGTCTTTCACACGATATGGCTCACATAGTTCTAGAAACCTGAAAATTGTTTAAATGATCTTAAAGCGAGATGTTCAAGCATGCGTTTTGATCTGGCACATAGGCTACGATTTATGAACACAAAAACCAGGCACATTTATACCTACAAGGGCCTAAGCCAAGCAAGATCATCCGATTAGGTTTTAAAGTCAGGCACCGCAGAGCGTTGGGAAGAGTGGGGGGGGGTCTAAAAAAAGGGGGGAGGATAGAACCGTATAAAAAGAGGCTTTTCTGGTTTCTGGCTAAAGCCCCCCCCCCCCAGCCCCCCCCCCCTGCTCCGCGGTGCCTGGAGTCTCCCAGATAAGTATATCCTTAGTACAGCTCTATCAAGGCTGTTATAATTATGCCAAATAGTTTTATTAGTGGCGTAACGAGTAGCTTTCGTCCCCCAGGAAAAATAACAATGAACAATTATTACTGGAGGCGACTAAAGGTTCGGGACCCTTTGATATTTAACTAAAGGTAACTTTGGGCCGTTACGCCACTGAGTTTTATCTGTTTAACAATAATGCATCATGATCATAAGAATTTTAACAGAAGAACTATACTTCTAAAAATTAAAGGCTAAGAGTTTTGTAAAGTTGATTGGTAAAATTTGGGGCGCTAAAGAAGAAGCAAAAAGATTGCCCCCCCCAGAAGCAAAAAAAGACGGCCTACAATTGCCGGTAAAAACAATAAAGCAATAAAATGTCATTACCTTGAAAGAGGACAAACAGGCGTTCCACACCCTGGCAGGGTCAAATCCTGATGAAATGTAAAACGAGGTATATTTTAGGATAAAAACTATAACAAGCAACAAACAAATTTTCAATTATAGAGTGTAACCTGCTCTGCAATAGATAATTTGTTCAGATTTATTAGTTGATGATTTAGTTGCATTAAGCTAAAAGAGTTACGTGTTAATAACACTGATCTCAAGAAAAGACTGGATCGAACAACCTATTGTTCTCCTACATCAGCACGATGAAGCTGATCGAGTCTCTCCATCTTGAGACCTCTCGCGCCTAAAGCTTTGAGCTGCCATTTATTAAAATGGTGCACACACAGTGCTGCACCTTAAATTGTGCATTAACCATTTAATTCTAAAATATTCTAAAATACAACAGGCCTAGGTAAATAAGTGAATAGTGAATTCTTTGTTACATAAGCTTAGTACTATGGCAAAAATGTTTAACGTCACTTACGAAAAATGCAGGTTTTTGTTTCAACGGTTACCTGGAATTTTGCTATGAATAAGCAAGTAGAACTAAAACAGATACGATGAGAGCATAAACAGTAAGAACAGCAACAACAACATGAAGAAGAGCAGTAGCAACAACAACAACAACAACAACAACAACGGACAAACAGCAGAAGTAACTACAACAAAGGCAGCAGCAACAACAGCAACATTTAAAAGCTATATAAGTGCCATCAGCGGCAACAACAGCAAGAAAACCCAGCAGTAGCAGCAACAACAACAACAAAAAGTTATAATATTGAAAACAACCGCAACAACGAAAAGAAGTAGCAGCAGCTACAACACCAACGTAGACAATGGCAATAGCAAAGGCAGCACAACAGCAGCAACAATCAAATGCCGATTACCTTGTCGTTGTAAAGAAGCTTCACAAACCAGTCTTGATTCTGGAAAACAAAATTGAAAATCAGTACCAAAATTGTCAGAATCAAAATAGCCGAAACGATTTTCATAGCGAATTTTGGAAATGAAAAGATATAAAAAACACATCAATATAGGTATGGCAATATAGGTTGTGATGGTATAGGCCATGATCCTAAATTTGCCCTTGGCACAGTGCAGCTAAGAAACCACTTACTGTTGTTTAAGCCTAATTTCCATTTACATATGTACATGATGTATTCATTTAAGGTGGGGAAACCTTGTCTTGGTAGAGCTCAAGTTTGACATCAGCTGCATATTTAGGCCATTTAAAGTCATAGACGCCAAGCACATACAACATTGTCATCATTGTCATATCGTGTCCGGAATAAAGCACAAACTTCAGATCACTGCACAATGCAAGAAGGATAAGAAATAACAAATGTATACGGCATTTAAGGAAATTCATGCTTTAACTTTAAAAAGAAGGAATTTGGGAGCATTTTAGACTTGAGAGACGTCGAAGTTTGGACAACAAAAAGCTTTCGGCTTTGGATGACGATATAACCACTTGGTGATGTCATTTTCTATCTATGACGTTAACGTAAGTACCTAGGTATGACGTAATAGCCTCATGATGAAATTGTCATGTTTCGATGAAGTTATAATCACTTGATGACGTCATTGTTGAGCTGTGACGTCAAAATCATAGTCTAGGTGTGACGTAGTAGCATCAAGACGAAATTATCATGTTTCGATGACGTTATAATCACTTGATGACGTCATTGTTGAACTGTGACGTCAAAATCATAGTCTAGGTGTGACGTAGTAGCTTAATGACGAAATTATTATGTTTCGATGACGTTATAATCACTTGATGACGTCATTGTTGAACTGTGACGTCAAAATCATAGTCTAGGTGTGACGTAATAGCATCAAGACGAAATTATCATGTTTTGATGACGATATAATCACTTGGTGACGTCATTGTTGAACTGTGACGTCAAAATCATAGTCTAGGTGTGACGTAGTAGCATCAAGACGAAATTATCATGTTTTGATGATGATATAATCACTTGATGACGTCATTGTTGAGCTGTGACGTCAAAATCATAGTCTAGGTGTAACGTAAAGCTTGGTTTCCACTATGGGTTAACGTGAGATAATTCTGAGCTAAATTGAAAATTAACTCATGGTCTAAATTCAAGTTAACTTGAGATAGTGTGAAATAGCGTGAGATAACGCGAGCTATCTCAAAATTAACCCATGTACCGATTCGGTTTCCACTTGAGATAGAATTAAGTATGGAAGTTTCAGAAATCACATTTTATTTGAGTCTTGCAGCTATGGCGGGCGTCTTACAAGAACAACTTATTTTATTCTGCTTTTGAGAATACTTAGAAGGAAAATATTTTTTGCTAGAAGTGCCGTTCGCGATCTGCGCCAAGGTTTTAGGTACGGAGAGTCTACCAAAAAAAGATATGCGTTTGGTGAATACGACCACTTGCAACAGGATCTTAGAAATGAGAAAATGCTTCTCTTATTTCACAATTAATTTTTTTAGTAAAGAAAACTGTTTTCAACATCTAAAGTAATACTCAGTGCAAGTGCGTTGCGTAAGAACCTCAGTGCAAATTATAGCACATTCCCCTCCCACGCATCGGCTTCTTTTGATAAGATGTTATCTCAAGTTAACTCATGAGCTTGAAATCAAAAAATTTTGTTTCCAAGCTCATGAGATAACGTGAGTTAACACGAGTTAATTTTCATGAGATAATTTTTAATGACCGTTTCCACTATGAGATAATTTTTAAACCATGTCAGATCACAAAATTATCTCAAATTAACTCACGTTAACTCATAGTGGAAACCAAGCTTAATAGCATCATGACGAAATTATCATGTTTCGATGTCGATATAATCACTTGATGACGTCATTGTTGAACTATGACGTCAATAAAACGTTGATTTTGTAATCACCTAAAACTGTAATACCTGCTAATAGCATCTTTAATTTAGAAATGAATTAAATTTCGATAGCGTGGGAATCTCTTTTGATGCAATCATCTAGTGCTTGGATGGTGTCATGATCTATTTATGATATTTTTTCGATTAGGTCATGATATCAAAACTAAATCACCTTTTGTGACGAACTTTGTCTTCTATCTGCGAACACATTGCTTCAATGAATCCACCCACAGACATTCGTGAAATTTCCTTGCTGGAATTAAACAACAAGAACCAGTTAATTTGCACAACTTGAATCCAGCCTTCATGAAAGACATTTTCTGCCAAGACCCAATAGCTACAATCTTTGAAGAATTGATACTCTATCTGTGCCCTAGGTTAAAACTACAAGTTATGGTATCAAATCTATTAGCTATTTAGGCCCAAACATTTGGAATTCTCTTTCAAATGAAGCAAAATCAGGGTTACCAGATGCTTGGAATGGTTGGCGGCCAAATACTTCACGTTTGACGGCCAAATTCGGCCAGCCAAAAAAATAAAAAAAATCTATATTTGTGCCAATTCCGTGGAATAAAAGTGTAATCAAAAGTGGCTTTGTTTGTTACAAAAGCTCCCACTCTCTGTCAATCTCAATTTTCTGTTATCTTCTACTTTGTTTCTTGATTCGTTATTCGTAACTTTGAGATTATTTTAACAAAAAGTTGAATATTTTCTATGCTAAATTTGTCGTTTTCTTTGTTATGGCCGTCAAAACGGCCAAATGGCAACCCTGAGTGAAATCATCCAAAAAGGCAAATCAATTCAAAATTCTTATAAAATGTTGGTATTTCGAAAATCATTTCACTTGTAACGCTTGCAGTCAATGACTTCCATAATGCAATCTCTTAGATTGCTTCATGTTAGTGTTTATTAGTGTTCACACTATTGTCAAACTAACAGTAAAAAGGTATTATTATTATTATTATTATTATTATTATTATTATTATTATTATTATTATTATTATTACCGTTATTACCGTTGAGCGGTAGCGTGCGGACGCTTCTGTACACGGCTCCTGTTTGACTGCGACTTACTACGCCTGGATTTAATTTATTGCAATTTATTAACTACAAATCGATGCATAACAGTTCGAGGACTCTGGAAATACAATGATTCGCTCGTCTATCGTTTATCTTTTGATTTTATTCGTGATTTGTTCGTTTTGTGAAAAGGATTTTAGCTCGTTAGGCCGGCATGCATGGCGTTGCAAGCGAAGGGTTCAAACCAATCATACTGGTCCCAGTGGGAGCATTAACATTCCGCTCATTGACTCCGGAAATCGCGATGCAGCCATTAACAACGAAAGCTGTGTAAAGTGTTCTTGCGGCAAGTCATGCAAAGGAATAAAGGGGCTCCGCATCCATCAAAGGAACTGCAGAGTCATTAAAGGCTTTGATGAAGAGCAATTGTTTGAGGTTGTGAACGATGCTGACCTTGAGAATAACGACAGTCACACCGATATTCCCCTTGGGGATTATTTCGAAATCAAGCCTGGAATTCGTCTTCCAAGATCTGACCAGGAATGGCTGTTAGCTAACCAATATTTCCACTCTGTCTTTTCAAGTATTTCTGTCGATGCGTCAACGGTTGATCGTGTTATCCAATTAATGAACGAAACCATCTACAATTACTTTAAAGAAACCTGTGGAACAATGGAATGCTGCAACGCAGATCTCAAAGAAAAATACTCCAATTTCACTGCCAAGAATTTGAAAAAAGAACTCAGAACTTTGAAACATTCTAATGCTCCTTTAATTGAAATTAAGTTTGTCTCTAACCTTCTTCGCAATAAAATCAAAAAACACATCTCACCCTCTAAATCTTCCAATATAACAAACCACGACCGTTACATCTCCAAAAATTTCTGGAATTACGTCAAACGCACTCTACAATATGAAACTTCAGCTCTTCCAACTTTTTCTGCTGCAGGATGTACCGAATACTTTGTCAAAACATTTTCTGCCATCGCCCCTAACAAACATTTCACCATTCCTTCATGGATCCCTACTTTCAATGAACCATCTTATTCATTTGATCTACAGCCACCTAGTTACAAAACCATTACTTCTATCATAAGGCGTATGAAAGCTTCTACTTCTCCCTGTCCTCTTGATAAGATATCCATCATCTGTTTCAAACGAAGTCCCTATCTTCGTTCTTTTCTTACTGAAATAATTCGTGTTGTCTGGCTTTCAGGTAAGGTACCATCCGAATGGAAAAAGGCCTCCACTATCTTGATTCACAAAAAAGACAGCACAGACGATCCATCAAATTTCAGGCCAATCACTTTAGAATCGGTGCCCTTAAAAATATTCACTTCTTGCTTACGTGACTCCATCTTCACTTTTCTGAAACACAATGGCTTCATCGAGCACCAAATCCAAAAAGGCTTCACCTCAAAAGTATCAGGTACATTAGAGCACACAGCAATGATGAGCCATTTAATAAATAAAGCTCGCATTAAGCAACGATCTTTAGTGGTATCTTTGCTGAATCTTAAAAACGCCTTTGGCGAAGTTCACCACAAGCTGATACCAGCTATTCTTGCTTATCATCATATACCTTCGGAAATTCAATCATTGATCTCAAGCTTATATCTAGATTTTAAGACCTGTATCATAACTGATAAATTCCAAACCCCTGCAATTCCCGTTCGCCGCGGCGTATTGCAAGGTGACTGCCTCAGCCCCCTTCTTTTCAACCTTTGCTTCAACACGTTCATACAATACATCAAATCAGATAAATATAAGCAGCTTGGTTTCTCCCCCCATGATGGTAATGACCGCATGTTTCAGCCAGTACACTGGTTTCAGTTTGCTGATGATGCTGCTGTTGTTACCAGTGGAGAAAAGGAGAACCAACTCTTATTAAACTGCTTTACCAGATGGTGCCAATGGGCAAACTTTATTGTCAGGGTTGACAAATGTGTTACCTTTGGTGTCAAGAAACACTCTACGCGATCCCTCCAATTTCAACCGAAACTTTTCATCTGTAACCAAATAGTGCCTGCTGTCAAAAATGGCGATTCCTTTAAGTATCTTGGTCGTTTCTTTGATTTTGAAATGAGTAACCAAGACCATAAATCTAAACTCGTTTCTCTTTTCTCTACTCTTATGAAGGATATTGATGACTTACCTCTCCATCCTAAAAACAAACTGCTATTATACCATCGTTATATTCTGTCAAAAGTTTCATGGCATTTTACTGTTGCAGATCTACCAAAGACCTGGGTTGTCCAAAACCTAGACAATCTTGTTTCCAATTACATTCGCCAGTGGCTTGATCTTCCTGTTTCTGCAACATTGAGTGGAATAATCCTCTCAAAAAATCAGTTTGGCCTAAATCTACAACTGCCTTCTATCAAATTTACGCAATGCCAAACTGTCTGTCGCAATGCCCTAAAATCTTCTCCTAATATTGACATTCAAACCCTATGGAAAAACACCAGTCATGGCACGAACCTACAGTACGACATCTATCGTAATACTAAAGAGGTATTAAAGGCTGTCAAATCAGACAACAAAGAACGTCTCTCCCAAAACTTAACATCTCAGGGAGCCACAATTACCTTCCTACTGAAACATTCACTGGAAAAGCTGAACGGTATTTGGTCAAGTACACAGAGCAATTTGCCTAGTAACATCTTTAACTTTACCATCAAGTATCTTAACAACACTCTTCCAACTCGAAAAAATCTGCTGAAATGGAACCTTAGTCAAACATCTGACTGTGAATTCTGTCTTCTTCCAGAAACACTTCTACACGTTGTTGCTGGATGCAAAGTGTACCTTGACCAAGGACGCTATACTTGGCGTCATAATTCTGCATTAAACTTTCTAGCCACTTCCTTCCAAGCAATAAATGGGTCTTCTCTCTACGCAGATTTACCAGGCTTTCTTTCCCCTTCTATCATAACTGGAGATCAACTACGCCCTGACTTACTTCTCAAAACTAAGGAAAACTGTCTGTACGTTTTAGAGCTAACCATAGGCTTTGAAACAAATCTCAACTGCAATGCTGCCAGAAAGTCAGGGAAATATGCCACCCTCGTATCTGACTTAAAACGTCAGTTTAAGTCAGTCTCGTTTGTCAATCTTTCCATCAGTTCACTTGGTATTTTTGGCGACTCCTGCAGCTCATTCATCGACATGTGTGACTCTTTGTCCATTGATCATCAACAGAAACGCTACCTCATCTCCAAACTTACAAGCATCTCCATTCGCACCACATACTATATATTCTGCTGTAGAAACAAAACTTGGACTAATCCAGAGCTACACCCCTTTTAAAATTTTTTTTTTTTTTTTTTTTTTTTTTTTTTCTCATTACTACGATGTAATAGTTTTTATTTTGTAAACACAGGCTAGCCAGTTACAAATTACCTTGTAATAGTGAGATTTGTAATTGTAGTTTTAACAGGAATTCAAAATGAAAAGTTTCCATTATTTTTATCAATATAGTGGCAACGTTATAAAGGTATAATTTAGTTTTTTTTAAAAACGGTCAAAGTATCTGAAAGAACATTATCTGAAAGAATAAGTGCCTCAAAAAAGATGACAACATCCAACCTGGTTTTACAATAGAAGCTTTTCTTTGTCAAATAACTGTCATTTGTTATTGAATCTAAAATTCATGAGTTCATTGCTAATCTAAACGAAAGCATTGACACTTTCATGTCATGTTAAAGGAGAGCTGCTTAAGACAAGACTGGTGAAAACTCAGCTAATTGAATTATGTCATCTATTTACCATTCCTTAAGTAATTCTAAAAATAGATTTTAGTGACGCCATTCCTTTAGCACACACTTTGTAACAGATTAAGCACATTATGAGATTTTCAAAACTAAAATTTTGTCTTTTTGATCCCACTGATCTATAAAAAAAGGCTGGATCTAGCTTCTAATGTGACCAGAGTGTCGCCATCCGAGAAGAGGGCCCCAGAACAGCCCATGCGAGGAGACGGCCTTCTCTGTCACCCCTAGCAATGTTTTCAGCTGCTTTGGCCTTGTTCTTTTTCAGCAATCATACACACAGCATTGCAGCTCTCACGTATCCATATCGTTGAAGTATTGGTCTTGAGGAATGGCTTCCCGCTTTTGTTTGGGGCCCTCTTCCTTTTGAAAATGAACGGGCTTCAAACTTTGGTGTTTCAAGACAATAGGAAGCTCGATCCAGGCTTTTTTATAGATCAGTGTTTGATCCACGCCGGATGTTAAAGTGAATGATCAACTGATCAATTCCTTTTGCAAAGCTATGCAAAGTTTATTTATTCCATAGTGTTGCAAAGTGTTGCACAATGTGATAATTCGTGCGAAGAGGTAAGACTACCAGAGTTGTAAATCGATACAAAAATTGAGGAAACCAACCTTTTCCCTGTTCCAACAAGTACTCGCATTTGATAGGCTACGGCAAATGACTCGATCTCATCTTTTCGTTTTATTAAACATTCAGGTATCGGTGCATCTTTTGCCTAAAGGAAAACAAAAAGATTTGGTTAGCAGGCAAAAACGATGAGGAACTTTGAAATATCTATGACTCATGTTGAAAAGCATTGCTGAAAATTTACACAGTGATGTACAGTGTTGCACAGAATGGCATAACGTTGCATACTGTTGCACAGTGTGAGAATTTGTTGAACAGTGTTGCACAGTGCTGCACAGAATGGTACAATGTTTCATACTGAACACAGTAAGATAATTTGTTGAACAATGTTGCACAGTGCTGCACAGAATGGTACAATGTTTCATACTGAACACAGTAAGATAATTTGTTGAACATTGTTGCACAGTGTTGCACAGTGCTGCATAGAATGGCATAACGTTGCATACTGTTGAACAATGTGAGAATTTGTTGAATAGTGTTGCACAGTGCTGCACAGAATGGCACAACGTTGCATACTGAACACAGTGAGATAATTTGTTGAACAGTGTTGCACAGTGTTGCACAGTGCTGCATAGAATGGCATAACGTTGCATACTGTTGCACAGTATGAGAATTTGTTGAATAGTGTTGCACAGTGCTGCACAGAATGGCACAATGTTGCATATTGTTGCACAGAGATGTACAGATATATGCACAAGCTAAAAACGTAGCGGGAATCAGGAGGATCTTGAACATTGACTAACTTTTGGCAGGATTTTTTCCAAGTTTTGAAAAATAACATCATGAATTAGGCACTACAACCAGAATTTAACATAAATCTATCTGATCATTAGAAATGGCCGGTTTCAAGGGCACTTTAATGAAAAGGGTACTCTGCCCCACTTTCACCCCTCCTGTCAAAAAGCAACAGAGATTTACCCCTCGCGCCCCCTTCTCCGACGTCCCTGCTTTGGCGCAGTATTCACGACTCGCCTAAAGATCAGACGACAGCGTGAATTTAATTCCATTTTTAATCAAATTTTCAATTCTTTCTTGTAGTACAGCTTTCTACTTAATCATAACTTGTACTTAAATTTCTGATGACATATCATGTAGAATTATGAATTTAACAAAAAACGGTTTTCTTAGTTTTTTGTTTCAGGCAATCATTCGGTCATCAACTGTGAGACTTCCAAATCAATTGGCACTGTTTGCCTCAAACCTGCGATTTAGTTAGGCCCTGAACCTGTCCGGAAATGAAAACACTTACAGCTCTTGAGCCCATATTTTCCTTGAGGCCTAAGACACTCAACTCTTCCTTCTTTCTGTCAACCCCAAGTTCCTTAGCAACAGCATCGTAAAAATCAGCAAGGCCTGGTATTTCATCCCACGTTGTCATGGCAACTTTACTCCACTGCTTGAGATTAGCGCAAAAGAAGAAATTTGGAAACAGAGCCTCGTTCTCGCTTTCAGTCGTAAAGATTGGAATTGGATCTAAAAATGACAAAATGCAATTCAGTAGGCTTTTCATACCATCAATTCAACAATTAAAATACAGCATTGCAGTATGCCAGTACTGTGAATAGAAAACTCAAAGGCCTTTTAAAGTCGGAGGGGACATGAACGAAAGGGCTCCGAGCCGCAGAAAAGGGGCACTTCTCCAAAAGGGTTATATTTTAGAAAAGGGGATTTCTCCAAAATTGAGTGAACGCTACCCCAGGTGGACTCCAAGTTACAGCGTTCCTGTCTCTGAATTCCTCGTGTAAGCCTCTTTCACACCTATTAGCCCCCTCTCAACAAGCCTCCACCTTGGTAGTGAAATTTGCCTGACCCTCAAACAAGCTCCTACCCTTACATGATTTTAGTCTATAGTAAATACTATTTTAGTCGACGTAATGTGAAACTTTAAAATAAACTCGCATTTTCACCGTTTTTTCTCTTCAATAAGAGCTTATAAAAGTCAAATGATCCTTTGCAATTTCTTTCCCCCGATCTTCATCCTTTGACTCTCTCGAGGATCTGGCAGCCAGGGTAATAAAATGCAATCTAAGTTAATAAGCAGTCATCATTTTTTGCCACAAGAAGCTTGAAAGCTTGCCTTAAAAGAACTACAAAATAGAAAAATTTCTTCGTTTTTGCGACGGAAATTTTTTAACAGAATTTCACAACCCCCCCCCCCCCCTCCTTATGTAGTAGGCTTAACGTAACTGTAACCTCATAATAGTTTAGCCTCATAATCATATGTGTATAAGTCGCATATAGTTTTTTTGTATATCAAGATCAGTCATTCGCTAACCTCACGCATGAGTCGCACGTTATTCTTCGAGTCGCCTTTCTCTCTCAAGTATCTGGATTACTCTAGAGCTGTAGGACAAAATAGACCCAAATTAGCCCTGAGCTCACCAGAGCCACACGCAGGCACCGCGGAGCAGGGGGGCTAGGGGGCTCCAGCCCCCCTACTTTTTGCAAAAAATGCCAAATATTAAGTATCAAACTACCAGAAAAGCCTCTTTTTATACGGTTTCAGCCCCCCACTTTTTTTAGACCCCCCACTTTTTTGAACGCTCCGCGGTGCCTGGCCACACGTACGATTATATGATAACTAAAACCGTACTATTAACGCACCGTTTGGCTTGGTGCTTCCATACAGTCCTGATAAAACACATCTAGCTGAAGAAATTGTTCTTTTCATGTTAGTGGATCGAACGCTGAAAAGAAATGAAACTCTTTTTAAAGGCACAGACAAAAGATTGGTTTCACGAGCGTTTAAGTAGCACATGACGTAAATTAATTTTAATTGAAATGGCTGGAAATATATGAACAAGTTAGAGAAGGCCCGGACATGCTCTATGAATTTACAAGGAAGAAGTAGGGGGGGGGGGGGGGGAGCCCTCTGCCTTCCTTTGTGATGGCCCTGTTCAAGGTTAGATGCAGTAAGTACCCGCATGTACGAAACCGCTTTTTTAAACTGAGGCCGCAGAAAGTTTCTTATTAAGACGAATTTGGGCATGCAATTAATTGGCCACCCTGACTTTTAAATGCTGCCATTTATGACTGGCTCGCCACTACATCTAGCTGAAGAAATTGTTCTTTTCATGCTAGTAGACTAAACACTGGAATGAAAAATGAGACTGTTAGGCAACCGGTGGGTACAAAATTCAGTTTTCTTACTACAATTCTTCATTGTTGTATTCTGGCGAGAGAAAGCCAAGTTCCTCAATGTATTTTCTTCTGTATGATCTTCCAAGTTGAAACATCTGCTCCTGGCCAATCTTGGTCAGCTGAGCCACGGGTGAGCCACCCTGAAAAATTAATTACGTTTAATAGAAAATAAGAAATCAAATGATATTGGCAGGGACGGATTTAAATATCAAGGACGGGGGGAGGGGTTAAATAATAATTGAATTTTGGTGCTATACCCTTTAGATCACAGGACAATGGCGAAAACGCTCCATTTCAAAATTAGGTATTCAACTTTAAGATAAAAAGATAAAAAAGGTAAAATCTGGGCGTTATTAAATAATTCACTGACTATCCAAATGGTTTTTACTGAATGAAAGCAGAATTTTTCCAAGGGCGCAAGAATATGGAGGGGGGGGGGGGGGTTACACACTCCTACTTCCCTACTGCTAAATTCGTCCCTGAATATTTCAGAAGTTCTAAATTTTAATTCAAGAAATGAAAGTAAAATATAATGAATTAAATTAAATTAAAATATTGCCAAACTGATACAACCCTTTGTCAAAAATAGAAAACAACAAAAACGACTTAGCCAAATTATGTTTTATATTGAACCGATAAAGCATCAAATTAAAAATGGAACTTTACAACATCGTTTTCATAAAAGAACAATTTCATAAGATCTTCAAAACTGGACAAAAACTAAGAACAAATTAATAACAAACTGAGGGTTGAGCTACTGTAAAATGCATTTTCAAAAACGTTTCATCTAAAAAACTAGGATTTTTAGGCGAGTTGAGCTAGGAATTCTTTCAAAGAGACTTTTTGCCTCTGACGAGCGTCCCACCCCTCTTGCCTCCCCTTCGTTACGCCACTGCCTTTAGAAAAGTTCACCAACCATTTGACTAGTTTGCCAACTACCAAGCGAATGGATCAGGAAAGGCTGGGTCTCAATGATGTCACATTCCTATTTAGATATGCTCCTCTCAACTGCTTTAGACTGCGAGGGAGCGTCTTGAATGATGATTATGATTGATTTATGATGATTGATTGACGATGATTGATTGATTATGATTGGTTGACGATGATTGATTGATGAATATTGATTGATTGACGATGATTGGTTGATGATGATTAATTGCTGATGATTGATTGATTGATTGATGATGATTGATTATGATTGATTGATTGATGGTGATTGATTGATTATGATTGATTGATGATGATTGATTGATGATGATTGATTGATGATGATTGATTGATGATGATTGATTGATGATGATTGGTTCACGATGATTGATTGATCGACTGATTGTCTGATGATGATAGACTGATGATGATTGACGATGATTGATTGATTATGATTGATTGACGATGATTGATTGATGATCATTGATTGATTGATGATGATTGACTGATGATTGATTGATTGACTGACGATGATTAATTGACGATGATTGATTGATCGACTGATTGACTGGTGATGATTGATTGATGATGATTGACGATGATTGATAAGTAGAGGTATGATCTCTAACCATTATAAAAAACAACACTCACTTTCAATCTAGCCCTGCCGCCGTGAGCGTTATCGATCGTCGATTCTGGCTTGCTCCCAAAATCTAAACTTTTGACAGTGTAATTGATCAATGTGTGTTCCAAATCTGCAAGGTCTTCAAGAGGCCATGTGGCAGGTTCATAATTCGGAATAAATCTGAAGGGCGTCCTGGCCCCATGTCTTGTGAGAATTATCACTTCCTTGAGCTGCAGATCATGATTCTAAGAAAAAGGAGCATTATTATCACAACATTTAATCACCAAATCATTGAATAAGAGTTCTGAAATTCTGTTAAAAGAGGGTGATAGAATAGTGGGGTGTGTGAAATAAGTGGCAGGGGGAGGGGAAGGTAGGGGGTGCTAGGATAAGTCGGCGAGGAGTCGGCTAGAATAAGTCAAGGAGGAGTTGGGAACAGGGCTGTGTATGAGAAAACAGAAAAGATTAGATCGAAATTTATCAAGCAAATTTGTTTCGAGTGTTGGTTATGTTTTCTTTGATTTAAACTAGCTAAAATCTGCCTCTATTATCCTCTTCACAGTCTACTGCATCGTTATATGAGGACGGCAAATGTCTGGAAACATAACAGAACACTTGTCTTGTGTTTGTGCTAAATGGCTTCTAGGAAATTTGCTACAAAATAGGAAAGATGCAAAATAACATCAAAGAAGGGGTAAGAGAAGCGATGTCCTAGGTAAAAACAATCGTGGATGTAATATGTGCATTATTTCAGTTTGTACTAACACAGCAACACTGTTGTGGTTTCTTGTGATTTTATAAACAAAGGCATATAGCATTTCAAATTTCAAGGAACGATGAAATAACAAAATAGATAGAGATTCGAGATATCATAGTTTCAATTTTACTGAAGCAAAATCAGAGTGTCTCAAAATCTCACCTTCGTCATTGATCCTTCAGCCTGCAAAGTATGTTTATTTTCCCTCTTTTCGTAAAACCTTCTGTCGACTGCATTGAACAAAAACAAGGACGATGCGACCCCACCACCGAATACAAAAACTCTTTTTGCTAAAGAAGCCATTTAAAACTTAAAATGAAGTCCTAGACTCCTATTTGGTCACGCTCAAATTCCACAAAACGAAACTGTTTTTCTTAACCTTTGTACATTGGCGAAGCTGTTGTTGTTGGTTGCAGGTGGACACATTGTCTAATTCAAATTTTGAGGTGAATTCCCCGTGCTTAAAGCCCATGAAATAAAATCCCCTTGCAAAAAATCGCCCAAAAGAAAGTTTAATGGACTAAAAATAACCTTAATAATGCTTTAGTTATCAACAAGCAATGTGTTCATAAGCGACAAGCCCCATAATCAATCATAAATTATCATAATCAATCATAAATTATCATAATCAATCATAAATTATCATAACAAATGATTGATCATCATAATTCATAAATCATCACAATCAATCATAAATCATTAGAATCAAACTTCGATAATCATAATCAATCATAAATTATCATGATAAACAATCAATCATCATAATTATCATAAATCATCATAATCAAACTTCAATAATCAAAATCAATCATAAATTATCATAATCAATCATAAATTATCATGATAAATAATCGATCATTATAATTATCATAAATCATCACAATCAAACTTCGATAATCACAATCAATCACAAATCGTCATAATCAGTCTGCCAGCACATTGCCTGCAGGATGGCCGCACGCTGCCCGCAGATTATCAGGAGAGACAAGAGTCTGCGAGGCAGGAGACTTAAATCTGTCCATTGACAAATAGGGCCTTCAATGGTTTTCTCATCTTTGTACAAATATTTCCTTGCTAGCTGAAAGACAGCCACTATGCATTTTCAATGAATTAGGATCTTAGTACTTAAAATATATAAAACCTCCATTAATCTGGATTCTGTTTTTTAGAAGGAATATTTTTCACCAAATATAATTTTTCACAAGCCATGATTTTCGTTTAGAAAATCCCCTTGTGATACCCAAGGGGGGATTCAGAGCAAATTTGAAGGAGGGACAGTTGGTAGTGGGGGCGCTGAAAAATGTTCCGAAATTTTGTGACGAGAGTGCACTGTAGACAACAATTTCAGAACCTAATTACTGACAGAAAGATCTCTAATAACTTTCTAAGATTTTTCTCCCGACAATGGCTGTATAGCTAGTTAGACAGTACTTAAATGAATGTGCCTAAAATTAACAGTTCACCATTATTGCAATGCTCGCTGAAGCATGCCACTATGGTTGGCTGCACAAGAAGTTTTATAACTATGACATTCTAAAGAAAGCCGGAAAATGGATCTGGGATATTTAAAACATCGACTCGGAATCAATGGCGGCGCCAGCCACCAAGCTCTGGGGGGGGGGGGGGGGGCTATACCAAAAAAATTTAAGCCACGCTCTTTTAACCACCAGAAAACGACCTTTTACCAACAGGGAACGCCAATTTTATCCAAAGGGAACACCTATGACTAACTTTTGTTTGAAAATTGGCAGTTTTAAAATCATAGGACTACAACACAAAAAGTACGGTGTCAAAATATTACCCCTCCCCCAACATTTTTTCATCGAATTTAGACGAAATACTGCTCGGAACCTAGGATCCTAGGCAAAACAGACATATATTTTATCACAATTATGCCCCATAGCTCTTTTTGGTTTGATTATGATATGAAGGTTGGACAACTTTATAGCGCAAGAAATTAAACACTGTTTGAATGAAGGCAGGAATTAAAGAACACGACTTTATGGATAGCCTTTCTTGTCTTCCATAGCGTGACTTTTCTGTCAAAGCATGATCCATTATCGGAATAAACAACTTATCTTTGAGGTCTCAGAAATTTTTCACCTGATTCTCATTCTTCAAAAGGGGAATACATTTCCAAAAAAGGGCGCTAGACTTGCTTCAGCTCGGCGATGGAGGGGCAACTGACCCTAGCTGCCTCGCCCCTTAAAATTCGCCACTGGTTATTACTACAAATAAAAGAGCCGACCCTTGGTTTCCAAAGCTCGAAAATTAGGAACTAACGAACCACGAGCTGTGGTCACATAAAGAACAAAGACCATTACATGGCTGGGTACACATAACATTTCTAGAGTAGGTGGAAGTATTTCCTCTGTCGATCCCAGGGGAAATTCCATCTTTGCCAAGCCAAGGGGAGGAACCTGCACCGTTAATCTAAGGGGAAAGCAAAATCGAGAGAATAATTCGAGGGGAAGTACGACCACACTGGTTCTAAGGGAAATTAGGACCTTCTCTGCCACTCTTAGGAAAATGTTTACCTCTCTAACTAAAAAACTCTGATATTTTGCTTATAATTCAGGCAATTATGGTGATGATTAGTGGAAGGTAGGGTGTGGCTAACCCCAACCCCCGTAACAATTACCTCGTGTGGTGTTTTGAACACACCAAGTTGTAGGAAAAGACAAAAGTGTTACACAAAGCAGATAGGCTGATTCATAACTGTGACAGGCAGCAAAGAGGTACCAAATTTTCACGTGCAGAATAGTACATGCACGGCTTTCAAATTTTGGACTCAAAGTTGGTCCAGGACAGTGTAAATGGGACATGCTCTTCCCAGGTTTACCCACGGAAGCTAGGTTAAACAGCCATACAAGGATTTGGCCAATTAGTTCAATTAGCATTCAAGACAAAATCTGAAGACAGTTGAAAAAAACAATTACAAAAACGAAGACTCTTCCGTCGAACATCATTTTATTGAAGACTCCTCCAAAGAGCTTTGGCCAAAATAAATCATGGCCTAGTTAAAAAGAAATCGTATTTTTCTATATGATTTATTCTTTGGATATTTATCAATTAGAAAAAAAAAACAATCCAAATACTTTCTCGGTTTCAGTAAACACGTTTCTGGTTTACAAAACACGTTTCAGCTTTTAGAAAACACGTTTCAATTTTCATGAAACGCGTTTCAGCTTTCACAAAACACGTTTCAATTTTCATGAAACGCGTTTCAGCTTTTAGAAAACAAGTTTCAATTTTCATGCAACATGTTTCAGTTTTCAGTAAACACCGTTTCAATTTTCATGCAACATGTTTCAGTTTTCAGTTACACGTTTAAATTTCATGAAACACTTGCAAGGCCTTGAGAAACGCTTATTTGAGCCCAATAAACGCTTGCTGGGATTCAGTGAATAGAATTGAGAACTCTATAAATACATATTTGGGTGGCGAGAACAATTATAAAGTTTTTAAAAAAACATTTGTTTGGCTTCAGAAAGACCTGTCAAGCTTCATTAAACGCGTTTCAGGTTTCAAGATTAAACTTGCTCGATTCTAAGAATCCAGGAACCACTTGTCAAACTTTAGTTGACTAGTCTCATTTTTCGAGAAACACTTCTAAGATTTTGGAAATATTTGTTTTATCTCCAAAAAAATTTTCAGTTAAAAAGCAACAATTGTTGGACTCCAGAAAGATCTCAGTAAACATGTTTCAGGTTTCCTCAAATATTTGTTAGGTTGTGACAAACATTTGCCTGGTTCCAGGGATTGGAGTGTAGGTGGAAGGGTATTGTTACTTAGATGGTGAAGCCTGCAGCATATAAAATTATGCTATCACCTCGAGGGGGGGACGCAAAAAACCCTCCGTTGTTGTCAGAGTTTGCTGAACCCGACCATTGTCAAAACAGAATGAAACTAAATTGGGTACGAGCAATTTATTTTTCATAGTAGTCAAGCAATAATTTATATAAAGCAAATTTCAACTACATACACCACATTATAATGTTTGACAATAAAAATGGGCATTTCTGCGTTAACATGAAATTCTGTGTACCTTGGAATGAGACGTTTGTAGCAAGCCGTATCAATCCGTACATATTTGGTAACAAAATAATTATAAACAAATATCATTGAAAATAAAATTTCCAGCTTGTTGTCTCATTTCAGCTTGATAAAAACCATTGACAAGTTGGGCGCCACCTTTGTTTATTTGCTAGTCTTTGTGCCTCTAGATTTTGAATCATCAGATTTTGTCAGCCTCGTATCGGTCCTTGATTGAGCCTCGTTATTCAAACCCATCTGGTTAAATTATTACTGAATTTTCTCATAAAAATGGTTTTCATTATAAAATTATTGAATTCCCGATATGGTAGTCATTGGAATTAAAGCTATGAATACTAGGAGATTGAATCTTGCCTATATAGTGCCAATAGCAAAGCTTTCTTTTCTGTAGTCCCCTTTGATGCCACATTCAGCGTCCCAGTCTTTTACGCGATATGGTTCACACGTTTCAAGGAAGCTGAAAATAAAATGAAATTTCGCAAAATAGCATTGTATTTGTATTTGTATTTATTGCTACCTAGCATCCGAAGGTAGTTTTAGGACACTGAGAAGCTATGCTTATCGAGCAGTGTCCTGGTCCTTCCTCTCAATGTGACCACACCTCGTGATTCCTGCGCCAGGAATTACAGAGAGCTGGCGACTCTCCCCACTCCGGGTGAAAGTTTGGTCATGCCAGGGACTCGTACCATGGACCCTTGGGTCTGTAGTCAGCGCCTCTAACAACTGAGCCATCCTCGCACCTTTCGCAGAGTTGCTGGAGGCTAAAGTTAGCTGAGGATAAAGGCACAGGGGGAGAGAAGATCTTAGGGAAGAGAGACTGGGGCAGATTGGGGGGAGGGGGTTATAGCAGTTTGGTGTAAAGGGGCTAGTGGTGGAGAGGCTGCAGTAAAAGGGGTATTGGGATACCAAGCTTTGGGAGAGTGGAGCTAGCGGTAAAGGGGGCGTTTTGGTATATATTGAGGGGGTGAATATTGAGGGACAAGGACTGTAGCAATGAGGCTGTAGCAGGGAGGCTGGGGTTAAATCCTAGCAAAAAGGGGCCATAGGTTTAAGGGAAAGAGGGCTTTTCAGAAAGGACTGGGGGTTAAGAATGAATAGGGGCTAAATAGGGTTGTGGGTGTATAAGAAGCTTTCCCAGATGTTCAATGGTCTCCACCCTACCCTGATTCTAAAACTGGTTCTAAAATTAGCTTATGAAATATAACTTTTGTTACCTTGAAAGTGGGCAAACTGTAGTTTCACAACCAGGCATTAGCAATTCCTGTTCAAAACAGAAAAAGGTTATTAGACCAGAGATAAGGATTGCTTATACGACATTGGTAGCGAAAATATATCACGTGGTTTCTCACATCGAATGACATCATATGCAAGTTTAAGAAAGAGCACGTGAGTTGTCTCGATAAGATTTAAAGCGGTAGAAGTACAAAGTAATCAACATCCGCGAAAAAAATAATATTAATATAATAACCTTACCTGGTTGTTGTACAAAAGCTTCACAAACCAGTTTTGTTTCTGGAATAAATCAACCATCTTGTATTAAAACATATTTGAAACTGTAAAAGTATTTCAAAACGGTGTGGAAATGGTTTGAAATTAAATTGCCCAACTAGTGTGACATTTTGGGTGTTTCTGCTTCCTCAACAAATGGCTGTTACAATCAGGGGCCTAAACGGGGGTGGCGAAGAAGGGAGGGTGTGACACACTTAAGTTGTTGATAAGCTGAACTGCAAAATCGTTAGATGGTCGATAAAATCTCCAGCAAGTTGGCATAATAGAAGCAAATTTTCTCCGATTTTAGTCCCAGTAGGTAAATTCTGTTACATTTTACGAACATCCTATATTGGATATGCTATTGGCAAAAACGTCTAAAATTGGCACTTACTTCAACTAAATTGCATCACGACTTAACACCCACGTTTTTATAATCTCCAAAACCCCAAGTTATACGTGTTGGTAAGAGCATTTCTCTTATACCTGATACTGGGAAAGGGGATGGGGTGTTTGGTTAGGGGGTGTGGGGTGTGGGGTGTGGGGGGAGCATGATCTTTGAAAAAGTTCGTGCCAAAAAATGAATTTTAGGTATACTTTGTTTTGTGCCAACTTTGATCAAATTTGCACGATAATATCCATCTGGTAACTTGACAGAAACCCTTTTGAACATTACTGATCTTATCTAGATATACCTAGTTTAAATGGTGTAAGTATTAGCTTTAATAAAACTTGATTTGATTTTTGTCAGGAGATGAAATCAACATTTGTTCGAAGTTCAAATTGCTTTCAAAATTGTGCATCATATACACATTGCATCATCAAAACAATCAACAAAGAAACGAAAACAAGTCTGATTGGCTTGGTTAATAATGATCGACTAACCTCGTCCTGGTAGAGTTCGAGTTTGACGTCAGCAGCGTATTTAGGCCATTTGAAGTCATACACACCAAGGACGTACAGAACAGCCATCAATGTTGTGTCATGAGCAGAATACAGTATAAACCTCAGGTCACTGCGATGATTGGAAAGAAAAAGAGAACAGGGTTCAATTGGGGAGTTAAAAGAAATTTTGATGTAGAACTGCGCAATTTGCAAGTGTTAGTCTAGACTTACTCCATGAGCCTCTGTCTTGCTACTGCTTCACTTTACTCAAGTGAGGCAGTAGCGAAACAGAGGCTCTTGGGGTTAGTCTAGTGTTAGCCCCTAAATCTTGTGCCTGCATGCCTCAGCACACTATAAAGGCTGTTGAATCTCAGATACATTTCGTTTTTACTGTTAAAAAAATGTTTCTGGCGAACCTTACTGTAAATTGGACCGTTGCAAAGAGCTCAATGTGGTTCTAAAGTGTAGCGTCATGATAAATATTTTCTTTGAAGAATTGAATGAAAGAACACCAATAAGTCAAATTTGTTGAAAATTGACAGAAATTTAGCAAGTGGAAAGACTGGGTTTAACAAATGGATTACTGTTGTTTTGGCATGGTTAAGATTTTAGGACCCATAATACCTTTGGTTTTCAGCTTTGTCTTCAAGTTGCGTGCACACTGCCTCTATGAAACCACCAATTGCCATACGTGCGATTGAGTGACTGAAAATTCAATAAAACAAAGCCATTGGAAATAAGCCATTGGAAATATGTGGAATGTTACAACAGTTGTTGGGGAGACGAGCAAGAGAAAGTTTTTTATAAGTGATGCAACAACCCTCCGTCATGGAGTCGAAGAGCATGCGCACGGAACGATGTTATTATTACGCATGCTCTCTGACTCCAGGACGGAGGGTTGCCGCACTCATTTGAAGATTTTCGCTCGCTCGTCTCTCCAACAAACATATGCTGTTGCAGACAAATAAATCGTGCTGATATGTAAAGCTACTCTACTGGATACAAAAATTAAGGGTACAAAACCTTTTGCCTGTTCCAATAAGAACCCGCATTTGATATGCTACTGCAAATGACTCAATCTCATCTCTTCGATTTATTAAAAACTCGGGAATTGGTTCATTCTTTGCCTAAAAGAAAACAGAAATATTGAGCAGAGAAACAGCAATGAATAACAATATTGCGATTAAAGATTTTCACAAAGCAAAAAAAACCAATTTTAGAATCA
This sequence comes from Rhopilema esculentum, assembly GCF_057945365.1. Lineage (NCBI taxonomy): Eukaryota > Metazoa > Cnidaria > Scyphozoa > Rhizostomeae > Rhizostomatidae > Rhopilema > Rhopilema esculentum. The sequence continues at coordinate 1,794,346 of NC_142815.1, read as the reverse complement.
ACGATAAAATTCGTTTATACATAAAAAAGTTTCTTATCGCACAAGGAAATAAGAACCGGTTAAACTCATACCGTAAATCCTCGAATCCCCCCTTCGAAAGCTCCCCCCCTTGAAAAAGCCCTCATCCTAGAACTACAAATTCTCAATAAGCCCCCCTTCCTCGAATAACCCCGCACAGCTACTGTATATACTGGAATTTGACCCCTCAATTTGATGATTTTTTGCCATCTGTGGTTGCCTATGTTGTTTTATTGAATTACCACAACAAATTCATATTTTTTGGTAAGAATTAATTAAATGCTCATAAAGAAAATTGCTACCTAAATAAACGAGGTATTTTAATAATGTCTTCTTAATTTCTACAATAATCTTATAAGCCCCCCCTCGTATAAGCCCCCCTGGGGGTGAAAAACGAATAAATCATACTGATATCCTTTAAGATACAAATATTACAAATAAAATACCACATTTCCTCGATTAAACGCCCCTTGTCGAATGGGCGACTCCTTTGAGAAGGCACCCTCCAAAAAGGTGCTGGAATTAATAAAAGCCCAAGGGCGTTAAATCAACAAAGATACGGTAACAGCAATAAGCAAGGGGGGTCATAGAAATGTACTCACAGCTCTGGCACAGATATTGTCCTCGAGAGATATAATACCAAACTCCTCTTTCTTTCTATCAAAACCTAGTTCCTTGGCAACTGCATCGAGGAATTCTACTAGGCCGGGGATGTCTTCCCAGGTTGTCCAAGCGATTTTTGCCCAGTGCTTGAGGTTCTTGCAGAAATAGTAATTTGGATACAGAGCCTCGTGTTCGTTAACTGACGTAAAGATTGGGATTGGGCCTGAAGATAGAAAAGAGGCCAAATTAACATTGAATTTAATCGCTATAAAAAGAATAAACTTTAAATGCCATGGATTTGAACATAAATTCAGGAAGTATTATCATAAAGCATTTCACTAAAAAGATTAGCTAAAAACTTTTATATTTTGAAACGATGGCGACACCGCCTTTTAGAAACGATGGTGACACTGTCGCTCTCATTACATTTTCAAATAACGATTGATATTTCAATATTTATCAACGATGGTGATGTTTGCTCTGAATACTGTATTCAACACTCACCTTTAAGGTGTGTATCGCCATAAAGTCCTGCTAAAACGCATCGAGCTGACATGATGGTTCGTTTGATGTTGGTTGATCTCACGCTAGGACGAGATAAATGCCTGGCAGTAGTTCTATGCCGAAGGTTTTGGTAACATACGGTGAAGGTAGGGGAAAACACAGTATTATTACCTTGCTGGGGTTTTGGGGAATAAATGGGTATGTTTTCAGTATGATTGCAATTTTTATCAATCATAGATTATAAATCAAAGAACAAGGGTCATGGGTCATTCATCGCAGGTCAAAGGTCACCACAGAAATTGTACGTGTACACAACATTACTGGTAGAACGGGAAGGGGAAAAAAGTGTATAAATAGTTTAGTATAAATAGTTGCCTGTAATTTTTCCATGTTATTAAATCAAAGAGGCTGATGATTTTCTAAATATCCCACGTAATAAAGGATCAAATAGCATTTGATAAGGCTTGTAAATGGATGTAACTTTGTGGAGATTCTAAATAACAGAAAAATGTTGGCAAACTTAGAGAAAATTATTTTTAACTTACTATACTTGTTCATGGTTGTACTCTGGTGACAAAAGTCCAAGCTCCTCGACGTATCTCTTCTTGTAGGCCTTGCCAAGCTGGTACATTTGTTCTTGACCAATTTTAGTTAATTGACCAACTAATGAACCACCCTTCAAAAGAAGAAATCAATTAGAAGATTTAAAATCAGCTTGCACTCAATTAAGCCCGTTACGTGGACACCCTATGTAACACTAGCCTCGGAAAGACAAAAAATATCCTGGCCTCAATGTCAAGATGAAATGATGCGCCTCCACAGTAATCATAAGATAAAAATTTTTGCGAAAGGTTTTGACTCACTCTTCCGTGACGATCACATTGAAGAGGGTCGCCAGAAATAGAAGGAGGTCAGAGACTCTCCCTTCCTAGCGAGTTTCATAACAGCAAGAGTCAAAACTTTCTATTAAAATAAATTTGGTCAACACTTTATTATGTTCATTTGATAATAGTGATGATACAGTTTATAATGAAAATTATAATTTCAAAATGGCTTTGGAAAAGGCAAGCATACTTAAACATACTAAAGCTTTTCTTCTGACACTTTTTAAAATTTTTTAGAACAAAAAGCGAACACGTGGCTGTTAAGGTTGCCTAATCAGTGCTACTAAGGATAGAAAACGAAGTCCTTCTGTCTATACAATAAAGGTTTTAATAATTTGGCATTTTAAGATGTTTCCTTTGAAAAGTCCGGAACTGGAAACGAAAACATTGAAAAGCCCGGAAACGAGCCCTTGGCATTTTAAGAGTCCGGAACTGGATCACTTACCAAAGGATATCTTAAACCTACATTTTCACGGTTATACACATGGTAGAATTCTTTTTGCCCGAAACAGAGAAAATCAATCTTATCGAAACATTGACTGAAAGAGCGCAAATGATTTGTTCAGAGTCAAAGATCGACACACTTGTTAAACTTGACAAACTGACAAAGATATTTCTGGACAACAGAATGCTACAAAATTTTAAAAGAAAGTCGCAAGTTTTTCAGCTAAAATAAAGTTTGGTCCGCTAAAGTTTAGCCAAGTTTATCTACCTTGGATCGTTAACATTTACTTGTTAATTGAAAGGCAGATTAAACATGCCATTACAAAATGTTTCTTTGCTGTCAATCCTCGTATTATGTACAGTACAAAAAGGCCCTTCAATCCATTCAAAATGATTGCATTCCTACAACCCAAAAGAGTTCCGTTATCTATGAGTTTACGTTCCCGGTGAGATTCGCACCCTCCCCCCTGAGAGAAAATCATTGGTCTTGCAGATCTAAAACGAGGGGCAATTCACTCTTGCATATAGCGTACGAGATTTTCCCTAAAATAAAAGGATTTTTAGGGATTTTCAAATAAAACAATAGGATTTTAGGGATTTTCATAAAAAGTGTACAAGATTTTCTTGGAGTGATTTGCCTCTCGATCTAAAACATAAACTGAAACTTGTGATTCACTGTAAAACCCAAATTTTTCCAAACATTAGAATGCCATGTTTTGGATGACTGGCAGATAACAGTCATGGTTCTAGTAGATTTGGAACCCATCTAAATATTAATGAATATTCTATACGTACAGACAGAGAGGGTTGGTAGTGAGGGCGCTGAAAAATTTTCAGAATGGGTTACGAGAGTACGCTGTATACAACAAATCCAGATATCTTTTCAGAATAAACAACATAACTTTGAGGTTATCCTTGAAATAAATTAACCTATCGGTCCAAGAACCTTTTTCATCTGATTCTCATTCTTCAAAAGGGGCGCACAATTTCTAAAAAAGGGGCGCCAGACTTGCTTCAACTCGTTGAGGGAGGGGCAACTGCCCCTAGTTGCCCCCCTTAAATCCGCCACTGGTTTCACCCTGGGTCTCTTTTGGTAGTAATTGCAAATGGCACTGATTGGACAACCTTACCTGTCATGTGCTTGATTGTGACTAAAGAGTTTTGAAATGATTCTAATGATTTGACTGATTGCTACAATGATTCATAATCATAATTAGTGATTTGAAAGAAAATACCCAGTAACCTTGAGTCGTTCTTTATCACGGTACGCATTATCAATCGCTGATTCTGGCTTGCTTCCGAAATCTAAACTTCTTACTGTATGATTGATCAACGTGTGTTCCAAATCCTCATTATCCTCAACAGGCCATGTGGCAGGTTGATAATTTGGAATAAATTTAAATGGTGTCCTTGCTCCATGTCTTGTAAGAATTATCACCTGTTTGAGATGTAGATCTTCAGGCTAGGAAAGAGGAATAGGGAGAGTATTTGAAATTAATATGATTTAAACCTGTCTTTTGAGGAGCAAAAAGCTGGCGCTTGGCAAACTGGGCACCTTCAACTTTTTAGGTGCTTGGTTTAGCATCATCAAATAACATTTAGAACAAATTGTCTTTTTGCATTTAGTTTTTAGACTGCATAAACACACTAGGTGCTTGATCAATCCAGCTTCTAGAGCTTTCTGGGCATGTGCAGAGACACTTGATAGAGCTTGAGCACCTTTCCTTGCAAGGCCTGATTTAAAGGCATTGAGTCATGGTAAATAGGCCTTCTCTATAGGGGGTCATTTGGATCGCTGCTGTTTCATGTGATACTTGCATCAGTTGTTGACAACTTGCTATTGATGGAAATTGTTTTGTCAATTGGTACGGTGAGTTCATGTGACCAGTTCAAGGTCAACCAATGGCAATCTTTTTCTACTTAGACAACCAGCAGAGGCATTTCAGCTTTTTTGGGATTAGTCAACTCAAGCAAGAATGGATTTGGGATTGGGGATTAAGTTTGTCACAATTTAGTCATGTTTGAGTGTGCTTGGGCATATTGTGACCTAAAATATGTATTGTCACAAACCAGTAGCAAAGTGCAGCGGTACTAGTGGTACCAGTCTAGTACCATTTTATTTTGAAGGATCAAATTCAAATTTTCTTTGATTTTATTTTTTTCTATGATAATTGAATTAATGACAAAAAAGTGAACGGCAGCGGAATACACCATATTATAATTCTGACCCTCCTGTGCCTGCACCACCCTTCCTCTAGCTGGTTTACTGTGCTAAAATATGTTTGCTTTACTAGTACCATCTTATTTTCGTGCCAGTTGCTGCTGTCACATAAGGGCAGATGTAAGAACCTTTAACCAAGTTATGTCCAATTGGGGTTATTGCCCCCTGAACCCCCACACTGTTATCTATCAGCACACAAAATTTTTAGTTGAAATGTTGCAATGATATACAGGAAAAGACTCAAACAATATAGGAGCTGGATTAGGCAGTTAGCTCACAATGTAAGAACCTTCAACCCTGGAGGCTATTCCCTCCCCCCCCCCCCCCTGAACCCCAACAATTTAAGAACTACACAGGACTGAAATGATGCTTGGTCTTTAGGTGGATTGTATTATCTGTGGAATATTTTCATTCTTCATTCAGCCATCAGATTATAAAGAGCATATCAGATAACCAGTTTGCAGAGCATAGCAGTTCTTGAGAAGATCAAGCACATACAAAGTCATTTCAGCCATGTTTTCCACATACAAACCTCCTTTAAGTATTATATGGCACCCAGAAGTTTTCTAAAAAATGTTAATGTATTTGTAGATTTTGTGTCTAATTTCAAGTATTGGTGTGCAGCATCACACTGACTGTCCATGGGCATTTGCTATATTCTGAAGACTGTGTGTAGAGTCAGTATATAAGATATTTTTATTCTTTTCCTGCAAATATTACACCATTTAGCTTCTGGCTTCTGATTACGAAAAAGAATACAAAAATTGCTACAAATTTTGGGCACCATTTCTTGCAAAAAAAAACTTGTATTCAAAATTGTTCTAGCATTCCCCATGCCTGGATGGAATCCATGTGAAGCTTACACCAGATATGAGCTAATAAACATTAGAAAGAAAATGGAAACCAGTAGTCTATGCCAGATATCTCTGGTGCCAGAGTGCAAAGTATTTTTTGTGCACTGGGAATTATTTTCTGTTACTTACGCTTGTGCGGGAACAAATCATGTTGCAAAATGACAGGTTAAAAGCTGCGGGATTTCATTTTTAAATAGCATTTTTAGGGCTCAAGATTAGGCTATGCGCGTAATTCACACGAAAGTCCATGCTCCAACTGCTTGAATTAATCAAAATTTGCAAAAATGTGCGGATGGGATTTGAGCGAAAATTATTGTGCTGCAAACGCATTCCCCACGCATACCCAAACTTTACAGGCTGGCTCTAGTGTAGGCTACATGGAATCCAAGCTGGTCCACACACAGAAAAAACACTCTACAGTCAGAGATAGCAAAAAATCCTGCAGATATAATCCTTCCCCTTATGTTTGTACATCTGCACATAAATTTACTTTAAAACGACAACATTTAGGGGTGAAAACAGTTGCACATGCTTCCTCTCTCGACCTTTGCACTTTACAGAGATATAAAAAAAATTATTTGATCTGCATAGTTGGAAATTACGAATAAGCTAATTTCTTCCTTGAATAAAAAATAAATTTTGTAATAATCGCGAATACTTAAATTTTATATGCAATTGTTTATATTTCATTAATCCTACTTTGATGGAATAATGGCATGGCCTATTAAAACAAATTCGTTTGCCAAAAATTGTGGTGCATTTCTATGGCTAAAAAGTCACAGAATACAAGGCACAGGTGAACCAATGCCACTGGCACACAAAATGTCTCGAGGGAACTCTCTGGTTCACAGAAAATTACAGATTAACCATATGTGTATTCACGATATCTCACCTTTCCCGCCAACGAAGCATCGGCCAGCAAAGAGTTTTGAATTTGCCGCTTTTTGTAAAAGGTTCTGTCTACTGCATTGAAAACAAGCAACGAAGAGGCTATACCTCCACCAAACACAATCAATCTCTTTGCCCCTGAAGCCATTACCACTTTAGACAATCTGTTCCCTAAAAATGTTCCAACTTCAAATAGAAAGTAAGTGTAATGGTTTCACAGTGGTTGTTGTTGCTCGCGACTTCATTGTTGTTGCTGCTGTTATTGTTGTTGCTGTTGTGTGAAGTTGGCACCTCTTGATCAGTGATTGGCAGCCCCCCCCACCCTCACGTTTCTTTTTTACGCCCCACCAACCTCATCGATATCACCACTGCCCACAACTCCAACCATTTCTATACCCCGAGAGTTGGTTTTTCCTCCGATCAAGGAAGGAAATTAATACGTAGCATCGTGGTATTTCAATAAACCCGTCAAAGCTTTGATGTAATTGAAAACAATTACTTATTATAAAAATCGAGCAATGAAATCTTTTCAGACCAAAGCTCTTTTAGAATTTCCGAGGATATTTTCTTTCAAAATTATTTCAGTGAGTTAAAGTACAAATGGTGGCTGCCAGATTGCTGGAGGTCATCCGACAAAATATAGAATAAAGTAACTAGTACCTGTTCAAAAAGGCTATTTTTTACAATTTTTTGAATATCTGTTTATTTTTACAATTTGGTAAAATTGCAATTAAAAATCTCAACAAGCAATCTTGTTATGTTCCACCGAATTTCTATGTTGTTCTTTGAGCAAAGGGTTAACCACATTTGCTTTGAGCCGATCGTCCTAATAATTTTGTCACTTAAGATTTCACCCAAATCATGGATTCGAATATTGGATATGGTTGAAAAATTGACAATAAAGTGCTTCCATTTTGAGGAAGGTGGTGCAATACTTTTATGAGAGAAAAGTATACATATATAAGTGGTTAATTTTTCGAGGGAAAGGAGCAAGCTTCTGGTCTGCTTCAAAGAATTTAGTTAATTCAACTTTTTCAGCCTTTGGAACTATTCGGTGTTGTGATAGACTTACAGCAGACAGTTTTTAATACATTAATATATTCTTCTGTGTTACAAATTAAGAACAATTAAAATATACAAATGTGCCTTATAACCGGCCTTTCTCTTTACGTTCCCTTTCCCTTTACGAATCGATTTCATCTGTGTATAAAAAAAATTTTCAAACTTTGATTCATTTAATAAATTTCGATAGTAAACTTTCGAAATCGAACGAACTTCTCGAAATTGGAACGTTAACCATCGAAAATCGATCGATCGAAGACAAATTTCTAAAATCGAATCAGAAATCGAACGTCTACATTCGAAAATCGAATGGCATCTCTTGAAAAATACAATCTGATAATCCTGAATTCGTCTCCTCTCATCACAAATCACGCAGAAATAACGCGAATAAAACGCGGGCAATGAAACAAATTTTTGTATCAACTATACAACTACAAGATCTCCAAACTAACTCTGCTAAATTTAAATTGCTAAAAACGAATGGATATTTTAGTCAATCCGAAAATGTCCAAAAACAATTCATCTCAAAATTCATACAATAAAAACTCAGCCTGCTTTTAAGTTACTGAGCGAAAATGTCCAAAACTTCAAAATATATTAGGTAACTATATCTATGAAAAACGTTTAAAGTAGTTTTAAAGGTAACATGCGATAAAAGAGAGCTCATATGTCATATGCCAGTTTGCCAGTCTGTCCAAATATGTCCGAAAGGTATCTCCGGACGTCGGCCTTATCTTCCATAGGTCGCGATAGTTATAGTGATGACGTCATAAAATCTATTTTTAGAATTTTACGAATTTGATCACATAATTAGAGAAAATACGATGAAATAAATCCAAATGTGGTGTGTAAAAGACAGGATATATTGAAGTACCAAGGCCAAGTTACATTGGTGGGAAAAGAGTTTCGGCTTATTCGACCATATTTCAGGCAGTGCTTTTTTAATGCCATTTTGTGAAAACCAAGAACTCTAAGAACAGACTATATGACGTCATTAACATTTTGAGGTCAACAAGATATTGTGACGTCACTTACAGGCTTTCTCTGCGTAGATAGCAAGGAGTGACGTCATCAAAAAGAATTTTTGGGGTATAGCTTCTGAGGGACTTGGAAAATTTCCAATGTGCTGGAAATAATCTCCGTAAAACGACTGGCTAACTAGCCTAACTGAAATATTACAATGCAGTTAAAAATAAATTTGAAATACAATACTAATCGACCACATAAACGTTATGTCCGATTTAAAAGCGAAATTAAAAACGTAGCCAATTTGTTTTATGCGACAAAGTAAACGACAAAGTAACATCTTTGTAAAAAACATCAAGGGCCAAAAAGTGTATCGCCAATTGCAGTAGCGACCCCCGGTGGCAACACTTGCAAACTATACTGGGAACTAGAAGCAACACTTGCAAAGCAGGGGGTACACGTTAAGCAAAACAGTGTTTTGTCAACTGCGGTAGCTACCTCTGATGGAATAACTACGGGTAACTAGAAGGAACACGGACGAAGGGGCAGCACGTGCAAAGCAGGGGGGTAAACATACAGCAAAACATCTGAATGAGCTGTCAAGCTGGGCAGACTGAAAGCTGACCCATTGTATGTTAATAGAAATATGAGGATATCTTAATAAAGCCTTATTCCGCGTAAAATCTATCTTTTCGAATTGGTTTGTATTCGCCTTTTCGTGTCAGTTTCCCCACCTCTAGACGTCTTAAAACCAGCCTATTGCATTACAAGAATAAAACGATAAACAGTAACATGAACGATATAATGGACTGCTAAGCGACCTTACATGCAGTCTAGCTGCACTGAATATATGACGTTAACGTTAAAAGCATCAAAATATGACCTTTGGACTCATCATTGACCTTTGACCATGACCTCTGACCCCGAACTTTGACCTTGTGGCCAAACCTAACCCGTGACCTTTGTCATCAGACATGACCTCCAAATACACAATTATTTTTACGATTTTACAAGCGATGAGTTCTATTAACAAGCATTTTAATTACTTGTGCCACTCTAAACTAAATTTTAAAACTGCCAGCATGACGGATTATGGCTTAAAATTGCTAACGAAGCGTTTATATTTAAAAAAACATGGCCATCTTAATAGCTAAAAGAGCTAAAATTTGTAATTATTTGTGATCAAGGACCGCAAAATACTGTGGAGCAGAAACTACAGGCGTCTCTCATGGCAACTTTAGCATTTTATTTGCTACACATTTTTGTAATATTAAAAAGAAAGTAAAATAGTTTCCTTGAATTTTTTTCTTTTTTTGTAGTACAAAGTTGTTAGTATTCAGTATCTTCTAGACACTATCTGCCAAAAGAATTATAATTTTAGAAAACTTGAGTCGGATTATTTACTTTAGTGATACAGATTCAATTAGGACGTCCCTTTGAATTAAAATTCTAAGTTTAGTGAAAACTTAAATGAGTCAGGATTATTTACTTTGGTGATACAGATTCAGTTAGGGCGTTCTTTTAAATCTTTTAAATTCTAAGTTTTTATCAACTGAAAATTTTGCCTTAGATGTACCGGAAATTTGAAGACGTACCATATTTCTAAACTTAGTCACTGGAAACAACTGTATAAAAGTATAAGAATTAAACAAATCAAAATTAAAATTAATTCCACTTCACCTCCAGCAATAAACAAATTCACGGTAAAATTAAATATTCTATTTACAAACTACACGGGGGTAAATCGATGCGAATTAAGAAATAAAAAAATACAGTTAAGATAAATAGGTAACAACTAATATTGTCTAAAAAATTGATAAAAATATATTCAAAAATAGCGCTCCATTCGTAACAATAAATCTCAGTTAATATCTTAAAAAGCAATTGTATCTGCAATTAAAATATAAGGCCAATAAATTCGGGTAGAGCCAGTGGCGTAACGCGGGACATCTCTTAACACGGGATTCCACTCCTATTAACGCGGGACTCCCGCAGGAAAATCCTATTCAACGCTATAGTGAATGTCAAACACAACAGCAAGATCTAAAAATGATTGCTTTTTTCTTTAAATAGGGGCAGCAGAGTTGAATAAGATAAAGTCGAAGAACTTAAAAGTTTCTGAAAGTGAGGTGAATTTGAGTCCGTCTAGTTGTCAAATTAAGATGCCCTAATCTGCGTTACGCCACTTGGTAGAGCCTTTTTCAGGCAAAATTTCCTTTACTTAAGAAAAGCAAATAGACACAGAGGAATGAAGAGAGGCTCATTATTCAATACGAGGCAACATTAAAAGGGTCATTGGAGCATTCAAACCCTCAAAACTAATTCATTTACAAGCTCGTCGATTACTGGCTTCAATTACCAAAAAGTGAGGTCCTCCCATCATGCCTTTTGCTCCTATCATTTCAAATAACAGCAAAGGAAATAATGACCTTTGAACTTTGGCCTACCAACATTCACAAGGCGTATGTATGATTAAAAAAAATGACCTTTGACCTACACGGTTTCGATATACGTATTAAACATAAATGGTTTTTCATCTATAATTTGAAGACGTTGAAATATGCTGTTTAAAATAATTTTTAGCTAAAAGCCTCACATAGCATATAGAAGTTTTAAAATAAATGATCTTTGATCTATGAAGCGGTCTTTAACTCACCAATTTACGAATGTTTTCAATGATCTCAAAATCAGCATTGTTATAGTCCAGCTTTTCTATTAGCTTGGCAATTCAACGAGTCTTTCACTTATTCACCAAGGTTCTGAGCTTCATGTGCAAAACCTGGAATGACAAGGTGAAAAATACAGGCTGGAATAGAATTTGATAAAACATATTTAAAGGACAAGTGACACACTTTTTACCCTATCTTTTCTTTTCATTAACTTAAAGATCATCATTTAGAAGTAAGTTTTTCCTGGTTTAGAATAAAAAATTCTAATCAGGGAGCGCAAAGGGCGCAATTTTGCCTTTTATCACGTGACCCTATGACGTACATTGTGATAACTCGGAATTTTCCTGTGATTAATAGAGAGTTTACGAAACACAACGCGACAGGTCCAGACGAACTGAATTCGTTTAGAAGCGTGTTGTAAACGTTAATATTGCACTGTATACCAGTAGCAGCAATAAAAAATTATCACAATCTACGTCACGGTGTCACGTGATTCATTTCCCACCATAATTTGAAAAGGGTTTTTAAGTAGAAAAATGAAATCAGAAAGGAAAAATATTTTAACAACACTCTCATACAGCATTTTACTTTAAGTTAAAAGAAGAAAAAAATTTGGCGCCAAAAGTGTGTCACTTGTCCTTTAAGCATTTGCATTGAGTAGCTTCTAAAGTCAGGATACAGCAAACTTTGTGCATCGAGCAGTGTCCTGGTCCTCATCTAGATGTGATCACACCTCATGATTCTCACGCCTGAAATTTACAAAGAGCTTATGGCTCCCCTCACTTGGGTGAAGGATTGGTCATGTAGTCACTTGAACACTAGACCCTTGATCTGTCGTTCGTGACCCTATCCACCGGGCTATCCTCGCACCACTATCAACTGTTGCTGATATCAAAAATTCTCCCTGCTGATAAGGAATTTTATTACAATGTTTCAAACTAAGAGGAATGTGAGATAAACAAGAGCTCTCTAAAATCATTTGGGATCTCATAAGCAATAAAAATTGAAATCTGGGATGATATATTTGCCCTCTGGTTCAATCATAGTCTTAGTCGATTCGGACTCAAAAGGTCTCCTTGATAATAAAACATTTGTCTCAAATGCTCGTTTCCATCTTATGTGTTAGACAAGAAAGAGAAATTATACATATATGTATCAAATATTTAATTATATTTATAATTTATAATTTGGTTTATAATGCAAATATATATTTATAATTTAACTGAACACAGATACAAATTAACAGAGAGTATAAATGCTTAGGTACGAACTGCTTTTAAGTCTGAAGACAACACGTGTAGTGCCTCTTACACCAAAGCATATCACGGTGAAAGGTCAGTCTTCACAACATAGAGACCAAAGGTAAAAAATATGAACAAAGACGGCTAAATGATAGCACTGTTAAAGAATGAAGCAAATAAGCTTAAATACCTTAATATGTTGGAGTAGAATTCTTGCTGTGTCTCGTCATCGGTCGATGCATTCTGAGGCTGGCAATAGAGTGATGCCATCCCCAACAAGACCGGCAAAAATACCGGAAACATTCCGGATCACGGCAGAAAAATGGACCAGGATGAATATGGCATGTACTGCACATGGAATCTTCCAAATACGGGTCAATTTGAACCTAAAATACGGAATATATTCTTGATATATACTAGGCAATAAATAGAGAATTACTAAAGCATTAAAAAATTATCGAGTGTTTACGAGAAACGTTTCAAATTTTCTGCTAAGTTGTAGAGAACACAAACATCTAGAGACCGTTTTTCCATGTCTCTCAGACAAGAACAAGATCAAATAACAGTTTTCACAATGAAAATAGATGATTGAAAAAACAATGAAGAAAGCACATCTTCGTCTTTGAAGGACTTTTTAAGGTTTACTGGGTTCATCAGGGAAAATAAAGCTGTTCCCATATTTGCTCGTTGACCCTTGACCATTGTTTCGTATCTGGGCTATCATACATTACCGTACACAGCCATATAATGATATTTAAAACTTAATCATAAATATTTGCAAAGCTTGAGCCCCGAAATTTGACTTTCACTCTTGACCTCAACTGACCTTACATGTAAAATATCATTCTATTAACTATTATAAACTATCAAATATCAAAAGGTCAAATATCTTGCTGGCAACAATGGCGGAGCAACGGTGAAGGTTGCAAAATACGGTGAAATTAAATATTGAGCGATACAATAATATTGATTTTGTCAGTATTAATATCAAAATTTAATCTACATTTAGCTACCTTCTTTGTGAACTTCGGCGTCTTAATCTCGATAAAGGCAGCATGCACGGCACTCATGTAACTCCTTCTGTTGTTGAATGTTACCCGGCCTGAACCTGCGATTGACAAACTTGGTGTTACGAGAGAAAATTACGAGAGAAAGCTACAAGAAAAAGCTACCAGAGAAAGCTACGAGAGAAATGTACGAGTGAAAGCTTTGCGAAATAGTTACGAGAAAAAGCTACGAGAAAAAGCTACGAGAGAAAGCTTCGCGAAATAGTTACGAGGTAAAGTTGCGAGCGAAAGTTGCGAGAGAAAGTTACGAGAAAAAGGTACGAGAGAAAGCTACGAGAAAAAGTTACGAGAAAAAGCTACGAGAAAAAGCTACGAGAGAAAACTTCGCGAAATAGTTACGAGGGAAAGTTACGAGAAAAAGCTACGAGAGAAAGCTTCGCGAAATAGTTACGAGGGAAAGTTGCGAGCGAAAGTTGCGAGAGAAAGTTACGAGAAAAAGGTACGAGAAAAAGTTACGAGAAAAAGCTACGAGAAAAAGCTACAAGAGAAAACTTCGCGAAATAGTTATGAGGGAAAGTTGCCAGCGAAAGTTACGAGAAAAAGCTACGAGAGAAAGTTACGAGAAAAAGTTACAAGAGAAAGTTACAAGAAAAAGATACGAGAGAAAGTTACGAGAGAAAGCTGCGAGAAAAAGTTACGAGAAAAAGCTACGAGAAAAAGCTACGAGAGAAAACTTTGCGAAATAGTTATGAGGGAAAGTTGCGAGCGAAAGTTACGAGAAAAAGCTACGAGAGAAAGTTACGAGAAAAAGTTACAAGAGAAAGTTACAAGAAAAAGATACGAGAGAAAGTTACGAGAGAAAGTTACGAGAAAAAGCTACGAGAAAAAGCTTTGCGAAATAGTTACGAGAGAAGGAAGAGCATTATACAATGAATTATGGAAATATTTTGCTGATCTCTTCTCTGCAAATATCAACGGTTTCGTCTTTAAAATGAAGCAAAGTTGATAATCTTATCAAGCAAACATATTATTACAGTGCTTTGGAAGTTGTTTATAATATTGCTTTAGGTTATTAGAATACCCTAAGTTTTTGATCCTGCCTCAAGCCAGCATGACATGAAAAGCAACTGCTATGAAAATAAAGAGCCTTGGTGGAAGAGATGATCAACTCTGGGAAACCTTAATTACCAAATAGTACTTTATGGAATTTTCTAGCATTCGTTACAGTCAAAGAATTGGATTGAAAATTAGAAAAACGTACCGATTGGGTATTTGTGCTTGTCAGTATCAATCCCAGCGTACACCACTCCATCAAATAGGTCATTCATTATTATGGCAAGTGCCTCTATGAAATAATCAAAATCCAGCGTTAATCTGAGGAATCTGGTCTTAGATTTTCATTAATCTAGCTGAAGATTTAGTTGACCCATATTACATATTGTATCAAATCTTGTTTCAGATTGCGATGAAATCCGACTATGTTGATTGTACCTTGTTTCAGGAAAAATTGAATCTTCTTTCAGGATTCAATGAATCTTGTTACTAAAGCGTTACTACGATTGTAATTCAAGTTACCTTAATTATTGTTTCAGCAAAGGAACAGAATCTATTGTTTAATACGGTATCTTTTGCAATGAACATGGTTACTCGTTGATATATTACTGTAGTTTACGATAGTAACATAGTGTAACTGCGATTTGAATTCAAGTTACCTGCATTTATCATGCCGTGCAAACCACCAACAAACACAGTTTGGCTGGAATCCAACTTCTGAGTGACATTTCTTGAGCAGTTGCTGTCTGATAATACCCATGGAATGACTTGAACCTGTAATATGATGAAATATCAAATGATATATTCTCATATGATAAAATATCAATTGATAAGATCAAACCCTGTTATCACAACAAAACAATATCACACGAAAAAACATTAGAAGGAAAAATATCAAGCAATAAAACATCAGAAGAAGAACGAAAACAAGATTGATATCAAATGATTAAAAAATCAAATGATAAAATATCAAACGATGAAATATCAAATAGCAAAATATTAGAAGACAAAATATTACATGATGAAATACCCAATATTTAGGCATAGAGGAAAAATATCACACGATGAAACATCCAACGATAACAAGCAGAAGAAAAAATATCACACGACAAAATATCAAATAATAACACATCAGAAAACAATACTTCACACGATGAAATACCAAACGGTAAAATATCAGAAAACAATATTTCACACGATGAAATATGAAATGGTAAAATATCTTATGTTACGAAATCTTATGAGAAAAAAATATCTTATGAAAATATTACATGATGAAATACCAAATCTTTAGACATAGAGGAAAAATATTACATGATGAAACATCAAAACATAACAAGCAGAAGACAAAATATCACACGACAAAATATCAAATAATAACACATCAGAAAACAATACTTCACACGATGAAATACCAAACGGTAAAATATCAGAAGACAAAATATTACACAATGAAATACCAAATCTTTAGAAATAGGGGAAAACTATCACACGATGAAATATCAAACGATAACGAGCAGAAGATGAAATCATACACAATGAAATATCAAACTATAAAAATTACAAGATGAAATATTACACAAGAAATATCACACGAATAAACAGTAAATGATACACCACCAGAGGAAAAAATATTATATTATGAAATATCGCTCAGTATGTCATTATATAATTAGATATAACCACATAATAAAAAGAATGTATTTGTAAAAATTATAAAAAGCAAGAGACAGAGGAACATACCTCCTTACAGCGCATTCTTCGGCTTGAGATCTTGTAATACCAATCTCCGCCATTACTGTAGTCATGGGTACAGTCGCTTAGCAACGCCTTGACAGACTTCTCGCTTTCAAACAGCAGATAGACGTAGCCTTTAGGAGGGGAGGAAGTCAAAACTGAAAGCGATAATTAGTAATATATATAACAATATATATAATATAGATTTACATAGAATATGTAATAAGATTATACAGACTTAAAATACATTAAACAACAACCTTAAAGAAACATCAAAAAAGTTTACTTGAAAAGAGGCTGGAACAAAAAATGCAAAATGGAAACGAGGCTGATGATGCGCCTCCGCTGAGGTCAAGTCGGTTTTGTGTCAAAATAGCGCAGCTTAATAACTCATGATACAACAAGGGCAAAGTGAACTTTGGAGAGATCGGGTTTTTACTTTAAATATGACGCCCCTATTCCTGGCAGATGCGGAGCAATAGTGACACTGTTCAATGCTCACTCTTCTAATTTCTTAGGATTTTTAAGAAGCTTCTCAAGGTTGAGGTTAATCAGTATTACGGCTTCGTATTTTTTGGCCATTCTAGGGCTCGTCTTAAAATAAAGAGTTACATAGGATAAAATGAATATAGGCCTCCCCAATGTCTTCCCCTCTGCCCGCCTCCACGATACAAAGCCGCCAAACCTAACCCAAGACTCAGATAAGATATCTGGTTTATACAGCAACTTTCAGCCCATAAGTCTGTTAGACATTCATCTAACATGCTTTCTGATGTCAGATGGAACACTTCTGGCTAACCACGCCTGCTCTTAAGCATATTAATTCACAAAATAGTTGTGCGGTGATAAAACTTAGCTTTTAACTTCGCCAAGGATTATCCTCCTTTCACGGACCCACCTTCAAAATACTGTTACGGAGACAATGCTGTCTTATTTTCTAATGAAAATCTATTACAAACAGTGACGTAGCTTGGCCATCCAGAATAGGGAGAAGGAGAGTCGCCAGTATTAAAATTTACCGAGAGAGACATTAAATAACAAAAGTCTAGGTGGTATTTCACCTACCGATAGACGATGTTACTGACAAAAAAAGATTTGGTTGACCTACTGAAGTTTTACAGGTTAACTCGTGACAAATTAGGTGGGGGTCACTACCTCTGTACAGGCCCGTCGGAACCGGGGGGGGGGGGGGGGGGGGGCTGGAGCCCTCCTAATTATTGTCAAACTGTAGTATGTAGTATAAATGACAAATGGCGTTCTGAAGTTGATATTTACCTTTCGGCGGATGGCGATTTTGCTTGCCCTCTTTGCCTGGCCATTCTACCTTGACAGGTCCAAAGCGCCGGAAGGCTTGCTGCAGACCGGCTGAAACAAAGATAATTCTAAATGAATAATATGATGATTAAAGCTTTTCAACTTTGTTTATGGTCACTAGTGATTGGTCATGATTGATTGATTGATGATGAGTGACTAGTTGATTGGTTGATTAGCTGAAGTGATTTGTTGATTGATTGGCTGATCGATGATGATGATGATTGAAAGTGGCTCGTTGATTGGTTGATTGATTGGCTTGAGAAATTGATTGATTGGTTGATTGATAATGATCATTGAAAGTGAATAGTTGATTAGTTGATTTATTGGCTGAAGTGATTGATTGATTTGTTGATTACTTTAGGAAGTGATTGATTGATTAATTGATTATTATTGAAAGTGATTGGTTGATCGATAAGGCTGAATGATGCTGAGTGGTGATGATTGGTACTGACCAAGGTCGTTGATAACGATCAAGGTGATGATTATGGTTGATGATCATGACAATGATCATCGATCGATCGAAGATGTTATTGATCTTTTCTGATGATATTGATTACATTGAAGTGAAAGCTAAGAATGCTGGGTGATAACACTGATGATCGTTTATGACAATGATGATGAGGGAGAGCAAAGAAAATAATCCCTTATAGAGTTGGTAAGGGTGACGTTGCAAACAACTATGTTTAGAATATTTGCTCTTGCTATGTATAACATAGAATAAAACCATGCAATACTCCTTAACATGTAAAGTCAATTAGATGTGTCCAAATCGGGCGAGATATGGCCAATAGAAGATTTGAAGTTTGCTAACGGATTACTGTTATTCTGGCCTGGCTAATAAAGTTATGAACTGAGACCAAATTACAGAGGTTTGATGGGGCAAGAGCATGTGCTCATGTGGCCATATCTCAGCCAATTCGTAATACTTTTAATTGATTTTGCAGATTCAGAGGTATTTCATGATGCTCTTTCAGGTTATGGGAAAAAAATTCAAAAATTCTAAAAATAGATCTTTGTGACCTAATCACTTAAGAACTATATTATGATGTTGACACAGGTCATTACCCTTGATGCGAAAAGAGGGACATTCGATACACAGAAGGTGTTATAGTAAATCGGCTTTTAATGTCTTACCCTCTGTGATATCCCACGGAACTCCACCAAGAAAGACTTTTGCAGAGTAAGTAGGATTCTTGTAAGCACGTGGCGGAAGCTGGCCACTCCAGGTAAGAGAAGGCTCTGTTGATGCTGCTGGAGGAGCGAAAAGTATTATATTGCATTGCATAGCACTATATTGTAATATATCGTAATATATTGTATTACATTGTATAAAATGTATTGCATTGTTTTCTTGCAATATAGCTGCTGCGGCTATTGCATTTAAGATTCGCACTGTGCTTCGGTCTTGTTTTCAAGGTGCATAGATGTTAAATTGGGTCAATGGTTCTTCACAAGGCTCTTGTATAGAAGCAAACTTTTACGAAGGACTTTTTCATTGAGTGCATACGTCATATTCATTTTGAGGAGACTCTTTCACCTTCATAGAACCCAACTCTCGGAGTGCCAAAATACGGTCCAAGAAACATTGCCACAAAACCCCTGCAACTTTTCCATAAAAACGAGTCCATAAAAAAATGGTGTCTTCAGTGTTTTGGCTAAACGTCTGACCCTTGATATTATTCCAAGGATGCTTGAAACCCCCGAGAAATGAACGGCTTTATTAGCTAAAAAAGCATTCATGGAAACCAAGAAGGGGGTTACAATTACCTGCTTCCATTCTCATTGCTGATTTCTTGTCCCTGTCCATTTTGCTGTGCTGAGGAGCACAAAGCTGTCCAGTGGGGCTCCATTTCGGATCTTGTAGCAAACTGGCAACCATGTCTGATGGAGGGGTGACAGGTGAGGCTCGCATGCTGCTGCGGCTACTTGACACTGAGGAGGAGTACGAGTCACTTGCAGCATATCCTGCACTGGGAGGCGGTGTTATTGGGTTGAAGTGGTTGTATGCCTGTAGGCCCATATCGAACTAATGGGAAAAACAGCAGATGTTAAGGTAATCAACATTAATGAAAATAAGTAAATAGATCCAATTCATTCTGATAGACAGGGTTGCCAGATGCTTGGAATGGTTGGTGGCCAAATATTTTACGCGTGACGGCCAAATTCGGCCAGCCAAACAAAATATACAAAAAAGCTACGTTTTGCTGATTCTGTGGAGTAATAGTGTAATCAAAAATTGGCTTTGTTTGTTACAAAAGCTCCAACTTGCTTTCAATTTCAGTTTTCTGTTATCTTTTACTTTCTTTCTTGCTTCGTTATTTGCAATTTTGAGATGGTTTTACCAAAATTTTGAATATTTTCTGTGCAAGAAATTGTCATTTTCTTTGTATTTTTGTGGCTTTCAACATGCCGCCAAAATTCGGCCAACTTTCGCTTTTTCGGCCAAACCAATTTTCGACGGCCAACAGCTTTGAAAAACGTCCAGAATGGAGAATTTGGCCGTCAAAACGGCCGAATGGCAACCTTGCTGGTAGAGTACTATGACTCCCCGATTAAACCCCGCTCTTTAAAATTACTATAAGTGGAGTCGCCTATACAAACCCTTAAGGGGCGTGGGCTTACTCCAGGGGGGCTTCTTCGAAGATCGGGGCGTATTTAGCAGAAAACAGAAATATTATCAGGGTAAATTTTGATGTTGCCTCGGGGGTTATTCGAGAGGGGAACTTACTGTAAATCCTCGAAGTGTCCCCCCTCGAAAAAGCCCTCCCCTCGAAAAAACCCTCCCCTCGAATAAGCCTCCACTCTAAAACTACAAACTTCCAATAAGCCCCCCCTCTCGAGTAAGTCCCCATTGCTATCGTATATTCTCGAATTGGACCCCTCAATTTGACGGTTTTTGCCATCTGAGGTTGCCTATGGCGTTTTATTGAATTACCATGACAAACTCGTACTTTTGGTAGTAATTATTTAAATGCTCATAAAGCTTAAATTTGAGGCTGGCTAGGGGGTTATTAGAGAGGGGGACATATTTGAAAGTGAGGAATTATTCGTGGACTTACAGTAAACATTTACAGCGAACATAATATCATAACGAAAACAAAAGAAAAGAAAAGCAGTAGCTGTAATATAATAATAATAATCATGAACATCCTACCTGGAACACTGTATCACTGAATGGCGCCGGCTTTGGGCTGGGCGTTCGTGAGCTGGGGGGCGTGTGTTGCAGATGTGACGGAGGCATCTGGCGGCAATTTCCGAGACGGTGCGAATCCTGCAGAATTAATCCTGCATCAATTCCACTGTGGCCTAGAACAGGGAAATGAAAAAGACTTCAGTAACGAAAGTACATGAAAATCGGTTTTGTATATCAGTTTCGAATCTGATCTCATTGTTCGAGATTTACTTTTTGAATCAAATTTTCCTGTTCTATAGATCTACTTTCTAACCATTCTAATCCTTGTTATGATTGACATCACGGAGAAATTACAGGCGATTGCTAACAAGGACCGTTTAAGGCATAAGCAAACATATCTATGAACATCAAGATGCGAAAACTTTGGTAAGGGTTCCCTTTCCAGCCCTCTCCAGCCCCTTTTCTATATCCAGCCCCTTTTCTCTCTCCAGCCCCTTTTCTCTCTCCAGCCCCTTTTCTCTCTCCAGCCCCTTTCTCTCTCCAGTCCCTTTCTCTCTCCAGCCCCTTTTCTCTCTCCAGCCCCTTTTCTCTCTCCAGCCCCTTTTCTCTCTCCAGCACCCTTTCCATCTCCAGCCCCCTCTCTCTCCAGCCCCTTTTTCTCTCTAACCAACCTTAAGGAAGGCCTAAAGCACAGGCTAACTCGGTAATTGTAGAGAGCCTTGTCAATCTCTTTTATCTAGCTCGTTCGTGAAAATTCCTCTCCATTTCACGTTTGTCGTGAGAAAGTTGTTAAAAGCGATCAAAGTATGTTTCTTCCAGTTGTCGTCTTAAGTTTCATCGTTTCCCAAATAATTTTGTGGTTCTGGGTGTGTCTCAGGTAACGCCCCTGTAGTGGTTATCCGTGTTAATCTGGCGTGGAAACGAGAAAATTATATATTGAATGCCATGGCAACATGACCACTGATCGGAACACTGGGCGTGTGAATTAAGAATACTGACTTTACTCTCACGGATCTCATTGCTATTAGCAAAACAAAGATGACATCATCGTTCTACGGGCGGCTGAGCTGACTACAGTAACAACAACAACACCATTTTGGTGGTATCAAATGTTTTAAGAAGAAGTTAGGGGGAAGTGGTTTTAGTCAGGGTGACTTGAGGCTCTTCAAGTCGGGGAAGGGAAGGGGGGGGGGGGACTCATTTCAAGTTTGTCAACAATGACGTAAATTAATAACAATGACGTCAATAATGCAAGTATTGTTGGACTGTCTCCAAAAGAGATGGTTGCCAGGAACGTAGCTGGGGTAGCAACAGCTCTTTGCTAAAATTTTGATTTTCATGGTATAAAAACTGAGCTTGATGCAAAAAAGAAATAATAATAATAATTATAATGATAATAATAATGATAATAATAATGGAAACATTTCATTTTCAATTCAACTTAAACTACAATTACAAATCTCACTATTACAAGGTAATTTGCAATTGGCTAGCCTGTGTTTACAAAAAAAACTATTACAATCGTAGTAATAATAATAATGATAATAATAATAATAACGAAATATTTTTATTTTATATTCTTCTACCTACAACAGTAACCTCACTTTACAGGTAGTTACTACCGGCTCGCCTGGTGACAATTCAACTAATTTGCTGTCTAAACGTATAAATAAAATCATAGGAGTTCATAGTATCTTAAGAAGGAGAGCAGTTAAGGGTTTGTCAAAGTCTTGTTGCGCGCACAGAATATACAAACAACAAGACGTCTGTATGTTACAGCTACATTTGTCTCCATTCCAATCATCCCGGGAACTGGGGGGACGTGTACACTCCCGCAGGAGCGAAGCCAAAAAATTTTGGAGGGTAAAGGAGTGCTTTTGCCGACAAAAAGGTTGTCTCTCGTTCTTCAAGGGTGTGGTCAAAATACAAATACTCTTACATGCTGCTTTTATGCGTTACTGTTTCAAAGTTCATAATTTGAAAGTTCAGGTACTACAGAAATGTTTATATGTTTCAATTGTTGCAAAAATATTAAAGGGCGAGTACAAAAATTGTTTCTTTTGCCCGGAAAAATCCTTAATGTGCCAATGGACAAAATGTTGGGGGGGGGGGTGTCGTACCCCCCTTTGGCGATGCCCCGTGCACCCCCTCAGCTGCGTTATTGCATCGATTCGTTGGTTCCAGCATTTATTGCTTGCTTACTTCGTGTTACATCACAGAGATCAAACAGTTAACCGAGTTTTTCTGTACAATCGCATCCGTGAGATTTCGTTGGGATCTTGCTATGAAAGAGGAACGTTTTTGTCAAATGCGTACGAGGTTTTCAGGTAGCGATGCTACTCGCTCAGAAAGACCCCTCCCCTGTATTGACTTTCGTTTATTTCATCATCGCTGTCCAAATTTACTGGCCTAAATTGAATACAGTCATGCTAGAGCATTTTCTGTACTCAACAGCTATCTAGCCTGTTCCCAAATGCGATCATGGGAATTCCAAGCAAAACAATTACAATTAAAGACTCCCATGCAATCACACCATTAATATAATATTCAGAGAATCTTTTCATTTCAAAACAACATAGTTTAAATAATGAAAACTTACAGAGAACTGTAGTCGCCATGGCCTGAAACGGTTCGCTCCTATCGGGCCTATTATTTTTCAAGATTCCGTTGGAGGAAATGGCCAAAAAAAGGAAGCCATTAAACTTAATGACTCATTTCGACCTGCCATTTCACAAAGACGTTCTCACATTAGGATAGCAACACCCACATAATTGCAAAACCAGATCGTTTAATAAAATAACGCTATAATATTAGACCATGAATCTTACAGGGCAGGAAGCTTCATGGGGATGACAGCTTAAAAGGGAATGACCCCAAGTGTTGACCAGGAAGGTTTATCGGATTTTTTTAAATTAACGCCAGAAATTCGATCATTGCCTCAAAGGAAAGGGGCAAAGTTCCACCGTTTTGCAAAAGAAATGAGCTCTCATCCAAAATCATTTGGTAAAAATTTTGAACTTCGTAAATTTTATCCCTGTCCTACCACATTTCAACTTGTACTGGAGTTGAGTCCCTGCAAACGCGATCATAATCGTCAACAAAAAAATTTGTCCAAGTGTAATTCGGAAATACTTCAATTTTGGAAGGTGGGGTTCTAGACATGTGGGTAAAGTTCAGACAGTCTTCTACCCCCCCCCCCCCGATTCCCCTCTTTCCCCCGAGTTTTAATTTCCTTTTCATCCCTGCATAATCATCTTTATTTGTAATACGTCAACTGCTCTCTCATTTTGACACTGCACTAAATTTCCCCACAGACTTGATCTAATCTGCAACCTTTGCAGTTTGAAAACATAACAGGCTTAAAAACCAGAGAAAAATTAAACGAGATAAATTAAACCTAGAAAGTTTCATCTCTTACCAATGATAAACCAAGTTAAGCTGCTCTTTAACTGTGATTTTCGAAGTGGTGCTTCTGGAGTGGTTTGAAATTGCCTTAGGTTTATATATTGCCCTGTTGTTTGAACTTAGGCCTGTTTTTAACCTCTGCAATGTGATGCAACCATGCCACTGCAAATACTTAGAATCGCCCAGACAAATGAAATTCTTGGCGTGTGGGAAACGATTGAACAATAAATTTGCGTCAATGCCATGGATACAATAAGTACGAGTACCGTATTTTGATATCAGGGAAAACAAGTTACGGCTGTTTGAGTGTGATAATAGGGGTGAATGGGGGGGGGGGGTTCCCAAATAAGCTACCCGCTTGGTATGTATTGTCACTTTTACGGGGAACTGGCCCTGGGTTCCCGTAACACCGAAATAATTCTCGAGGGTTTTGAGGTATGTAGTATCGGCTTAGACCCTTGCTTGTGTCCACAAGCTCAACGATGGTATGCCTGACCCAGAGAGAACGACGTAGAAGCGAAAAATTTCACAGTAGTTTAGATATCTAGTGAAACATCTACACCAACCAACTAAAAACTCTCTACTACATTTCAGCCCTGGCTTTTGGGATCGTTCGCAAAGAATATTCTAGATGGTTTAAGAAAATGTTCAGGATTTCTAAACATTGCGTAATTCGCAAGAATAAATATTACAACGGTTCTAGTCGAAGCATTACAAATGTTCTGAGAAGCAAATGTTTTAGAATTCCCGACATTTTAGCCGATTCACGATGACTCGTAATTTTGCAAAGAGAATACCACCACGTGACGTCATAAAAATCTCTTATTAGAATCCTTTACCATAAAACCGGAAAGAAACCGTGCAATTTTCACTGAATTTGCAAAACAAGTCATGCAAACTGAACGAGGTATAATACCATTAGAGTTTTTATATTGGATTACTGTTGTTCTGGCTTGGTTCATAGATTTACAACCAGGAAGAAAAGAGGTTGTGCAAATCCTTTCCCATTCCAAGGGGGATAACCCTTTGCAGGGACGCGGGAAAAGCTGCAGAGCAGGGGGCGAAGCACCAATGAAAAAAGGACAAAAAACAAAAGCAAACTAAAGAAAATTGCTTAACTTTGTGGGGGCAAGGGGGCAGCCACGAGGGAGGGGTCACGTCGAGAGTAAAAACTAGGAGACTGTTTGACGAGGATCGTTTCTCAGTGCCCAATTACATAACTTCGGAAGATACAATTCCAAACAAAATTGTCTGAGCAAAATGCAATTTTCTACTTTACGTTGCCCCTGTAAATTCAAATTCTTCTTCCCCCCGAAAAAATGTTGGATTGGTAATGCATTCTTTCGTGCTTCAAAAATATGTGTTCAACATTGAATGAGGGGGGAGGGGGGAGCGAGAATGAGTTATTTCAAAGCTCTCGGAGGGGCAAATCACTCCAAGAAAATCTCGTACACCTTTTGTGAAAATCCTATTATCTGAAAATCCCCAGAAATCCTTTTGTTTTAGGGAAAATCTCATACGCTATTTGCAAGAGTGAATTGCCCCTCGAAGGTCTCAACCATTTTTACCAACCAAACCAAAATAAATTTTTCCTGGGAATATCTCAACCATTTTTCTGGAATTGTAGGTACTAGATGATAACAAATGTAGATGTTTACACAAAGAGCAGAGAATTGCTAATGTGCCCCACGGGGGTAGTACTGACTGCACCATAAGGAGGTAATTAAGATGCCTATAGTGTATTTCATTGTCTAAACACACACGTCCGGAAAATGCATAGAAACAAATGAATTACATTCACCGGAATAAAACTGTCAGGGTATTATTGATAACACAGAACCGGAAACCGTTAAAATTCAAATATACTGCATGTCTGCAAGAATCGTTCAAAAACGCGTGCAGTGTTGTCGGAACGAATACGTATTGGGGAGGAGGGGGGGGGCTGCCAACTGTATTCTTTCCACCCGGTACACTATTATGTACAATCACTGCCAAAAGTCTTGGAACACTGACGTAGGTTTTCAAAGGCAAATTCAGCCATCCCCCTCTCCCCCTAGGAACAATGTTGATTTACTATAGAAAAAAGAGAGGGGTTATGGAGTGCGCTTTTTCTTGTGGATTGTTTGATATTTTTCTATACTTTCAACATTGTTTTGGGGGGAAAGGGGGGCGGAAGTGGTAGTATTCAAGAAAACAAAAGAAAAGTGTTAGGTGTTCCGAGTAATTTTGGCAGTGATTGTATGCACAAAAGAATTTAGCACAGTTTAGCAATTATCATGCGGGACTCCAGCCCCCAGACCCCCGCTTCCAACAGCCCTTGCTTCCGGTGATGAAGTCACAAAATCGTTTTTAGATTTTTTTTTTCGGACCACATAACCTGAGAGAGCGCTAAAGGCCGTCTCTATATAAACTGGCTATAAGAAACGAGTACTGGACAGTCGGAAAGAATTAAGAAACTTCAGTCTCGAAGCAAAAAAATTAAGAAACTATGAAATCGTGATGAAACTGTGAACAAAGAAAATCTTGTAAAATCCAACAACATGATTGCCCTGATGGCCTAGAACTTAAGACACAAGGGATAAAAATATACTTCCCACATCTAAATGCAGCATCGGTACGGAAGCGAATCTCTTGACGTGATAAAAAAGGTCACGAACATTTCATAAAATCATTCATGACATCATAATTAAGAAACTCTTAAGAAACAATGAGTATTGAAATTTCCAGAACATTAAGAAACTGGAGTACTCAACATCGACCTTTGTTTCTTATAAAGAAATGAGTGTATGCGTAAAATCAGTTGCATGTTTTCGCAGACGTAGCTGAGAAATGGCCTATTTTGCACTGGCTCTTTCCCCATCAAACCCCTGGAATATCGTCTCTGTTCATAACTTTAATGACGAAACCAAAATAACAGAGATTCGAAAGCAAACTTCAAATCTTTCATTGGCCACATCCAAATATCAACATATTTTAAACTGGTTTTTCAGTGTTTAATGTGTTTCACGGTGTTTTTAAATAGGCTGCGGTCAAAGTCGACATTTTTAAAATTTGAGATTGTCATCACATCACACTTCAGAGTTCTATTTTCGGATTTCTTTCGCTTTTTATATATAAACCATGCACTCCCGATTTTAAACAAATCAATGAAAAAGTTAAACATACACTTGAAATAAACCCTTTTCCATTAAATAATCATTATTTGCCAGCCTGACCATTATTTGCCAGCCTCGTATTTATAGTTTATGTTCCCATGGCAACTTGCCTGATGTTCGATTTTGTATCAACATAAATGCAACACTATCTGCGATGGTAAGGAAATTCCCTTATGATCTAACTCAAATTCATTCAAATTTGAAAACAGGGTCATAAACCCCTTGAAGTAGGGGGCAGTCAACCCCGAACGTCTTGCAAAGAACAGTGTAAGACCTCAACCCTTCAAAGCAACATTGATCTGGCTGAAAAAAGGCCATTATTAATTTAGTTTTATTGAATCGTGAAAAGTTTCTTTTATGCAAACATGGAAAGAACACAAATAGACAAAAGCCCTTTACATGTTAGAGAGGATTCCAAGGGTTACCAGGGTGATCCCCTTTTGGAGTGAGGAAGCCTCTGTGGGCTTCTCAGAAACAGAACGGTTTCAATTTGCGAAAATCGTGCCAAAATCAATCCGGACGCGTATTCACACCGAAGAAGCACATAAGAAGCTGAAAAGTTCGGACGCCGACCAAAGGTTGCAGTTTCCGGTTTATTCAAAACGAAGGTCCAAGGTCGTCAGCCCCCTTTCCTCATCCGATTCCCGACTACCTTGCCCCCAGTAAATTCCCCCGCCTATGTAAAGGGAAGGAAAAAGGGAATCGACACCTTTTTAAACCAACCCCACTTGTTGTTGTATTTTGAAAATGTTCGTTTCTCCCTTGGATCTTCCAAGAGAAGAGGGCAGGGGCGCCGCGACAAGAGCAGTGGGCATGTACCCCCAAAAGCACAATACTTGTTGAAAATTTCAAAAATTCGGCCATAAAACCATAGGAATCTAGACATGGTTACTTTTTGGCATCAAGAGAGCGGACTCGGCCACTTTATTTCCTCAGATCTACAATGCCTGTCAAAAGTACTTGGAACACCCAGCAATTTGCGTTGCATTTGATATCTTTCATTCCTTTCATGAAAAAAATTTGCTACTTCCGCCCCTTCGCCCTAGAATAATGTTGATGATTTAGAAAAATATCATTAAAGATACGCAAAAGAAAGTGCTTCCTAAAATCCAAACCCGTTTCTTAATAAACCAACATTGTTCTGTAGAGGAGAGGGGGATGATTGATTTTGACCCCGGAAATTGACGTCAGTGTTCCAAGACTTTTGGCAGATATTGTGTAGAACCATGGGAGAAACTGCAAACCTTACTAAGCGAAGCTAAGAATCTGCAAAAACTATTTAGCAAATCTTACAAGTTGTTGAAAACGTTTTTTATAAGAAAGAGAGTTACATAACGCAATGGTGAAGTCATTTTGCTTTGGGGACAGTCAAAACTTTACAATAACAAAAGTAAACTTTGAACGAATTCCAAAGTTATTATTTTTAGCACAATCAAAAAAAAGAGAGAAAGTTAACTCATACCTTTGAGACCAAAATAATCACCAATAAAGAGCGGGTTTCTCATATCCCTTGAAACAAATTTCCAAATTTAGCAATTTCTTCTTCGAAAGCACAGTTCGACAGTGTTTCGATTCAAGCTATGTATTGACCTTTCATCGCATTTGATGTTCAGCCAGCCCACATGACCGAAGTCTCATGAACAACGAGCGTGTGACAATCACAACATGACGAAAAAGCTATCTATACCCTATCCACGAGCATCAAATTACGCAAGGTGCCCGAACACAGGAAAAAACATTCGACATGCCTGGATCGACCCGGGTTCACGACTGGAATCAGTCTGGACAAGATACTGAATGCTGAAAAGCTTCAAAGGAAATGCCCAGGGACACCGGAACGACCAAGGGGCATTTTCTACTGATTTTGTACTAACTGCCTTTTTATTTCAATCTTCTGTAGGCATCTTGAAAATTTGCCAACTTTGGAATAAGGATTTATAATGGAATATGGAATTGAGGAATATGGAATAAAGCACTATAATTGGAACTTCATATGAATCTCTCTGATTATTACAATTTTCCGGTTTCAAGGGCACTTGAATGAAAAAGTCACTCTGGCCCCTCTTGCTGTCAAACAGGTGCGGTTGACAACCCCCCCCCCCCGCGTCCCCCTTCTTAGGCGTCCCTGGAGATGCAAGAATCAAATTTTATTTCACTGAGGCCCGTCTGGACTAAAAAGGCCGACTCAACTTTCACAAAAACAAGATAATTCTTGCCAAGGTCGATAACAATATTGAAATAAGACCCATGCCAAGTTACTCTAACTTTTAGCTCCGCTACGCCTATGATCCAAACAGGGACGGATTCCAGGGGGGTGTAAGGGGTGAGACACCCCCTAATATTTGTGTGTCCTTTGGTAAATATTTTTTGTGGTCAGCATGATGCAAAAATTTTCATGAAACAAATGATGCAAAAACGTAATCTGTTTATCTCTTTATCTTCAAATTAAAAGCTTAGTTGTCAAAATGAGTGTTTCCATCATTTTCCAGTCTCACCTTAAGGGTGGGGCACTAAAACCCAATCACCCCCCCCCCCCAATCATTGCCGCTGCAATCGGTCCCCAGGTAGGATTCCTTTTGAGTGAAAGGAGCTCGTGAACAATAATGTGCTCGTAAAATAAGTATTTTCAAAACTTAAAATCCCTTACGATGATAACAAAGACGATACGAGCCTAATGTAAAACGATTTCCAGGGAGGCATTTTGGTGTCCAGTCGATAGCAGTTACCCTGAATCTCACTTAAACATATTTAAAAAGCTGGCAACCATGGATTGAAAGAGCGTAATTGCTAATTTTAGAAAATTGATTGCATCATATTACAATTGCAATGTCATTACATAGGGAAAAATATTGCTGCTTGAAAGTGAAATACTAAAAATATTTTCAAATTCGAAAAGATGAGTCAGTTTTATTCGTGAGCCTTCTCAACACAAGACAGATTAGAACGGGTTGCTAACAACACCATAGCAACATGTCAACATGGCAACATATAGATGGCAGATTTCAAAATGGCAGCGCAAAGACAGGAATCCCCTTGGACTGAGTCACGAACACGTATCCAAGGAGGAGCCCTTGATAATATGCTCTAAATTACATGCAATGACAAGCAGAGGAATTTGCTCAATGTGCAAATTTTTCTTTAGGTTCCGCATCAAATTTCATCATTTTGACATAACACATTAACACAAAAATGTTTTGCTGTAGCACTGTGCAGTAGCGGCGCCCCGGGAGGGGGGGGCACGTCCCCTCATTTTCTTGGCAGGATCAGTTCTATATTTCGTCTGAATCCGATAAGAAAATGTTGGGGGAGGGGTAATATTTTGGCAACGTACTTTTTGTGATGTAATCCTATGATTTTCAAACTGCCTTTACACAGCCAAAAGTGAGTCATGGGCGTTCAATACAGGTAAAAATTGCGTTCCTTGTTAGTAAAGGGCGTTTTCTGGTGCTAATGGGGGCGCGGTCCAAAATCTTTTGTTTTTTCGTCGTCATAACAAATCGCTCACTTTCGTTTGCCCGAGAAAAACAACGTTAGGACGAAAACCAATACATACCACATATTACACCACACATTTCTTTTTTTGTTTCATTCAGAAAATGAAAAACATGTCGACGTTAGAAAGCAAAAAGACACAGTCAGTTATTTATTCATCGACACGGAAATTAATACTACTAAACTTAATAAAGTAATAACAATAATGGATATTCAAAATGATATCTGAAAATTGGCTTCCGTGAAACCACGACACAGCCTACCTTGTGTGGAAAAGTAATAATCCATTTGAGAACATTATGTCGAACAAAAGGGGTTAAAATCTAAACACAATCGGCCTTTCATTATACGATATAGAAAATTATTTGTTAATTTTCATTATCGGTAAACTAACTTCCATTCAAAGCATACAAATAAACCTGTTTGGAATCGAAGAAAAGTTTGAGAAAGCGGAAAAAGTTGGTAAATATACTTAAAGTTGGATTGGTGCTTTCGGTGAATCAGAATATTTTGAAAACTCAAACGCTGGAAAATCTGTTGGAACTTGAAATTGCCGACTAGAGATCGGATACGTAATTTGTTGGAGGGGGAGAGGTTATGCACGCACCGTTTGCCGCCCGGGACAAAGCTCGTTAGACCGACGGAGCCCCCCCCCCCCTAGATCGCAAAAGCTTCTCGATTTTGAAACATAATTTTTCAAAGGAGTGTCACAGCACCCACGCCCTGCATTGATTCTAAAACCAGAGCCTTGCGGACAATATCACGTGACAATTGTGCTGTGATGGCATCAGCGTCTGTAAATATGTTTTTTTGCATTACGTAATCATTATTTCAAGGTTCTTCTAAGGGTATTTAAAGGGTTGTTTCATAATTTAGGTTTAGTCTTGTCAACTTTTGACGTACTGCTGGAAGCTCTGTCGCTAGTTTTGTTGTGTCTGTTGAAGCCGTGCTGTTATTTGTCGAACTTGTTGTTTTTTCAGTCGTTAGTTGAATTATTGCCGTAAAAAAATTTTATCCACCGTTGCCGTATTTTTGAGCCTTTCTGCCTACAACGAACTTACGCTGGAAAAACCCCCCTTTAAGCGCTTTTGCAGGAGTCTGGGACACAGGCTAGTTGTGACATCAAAGATAACGGGGAAAACTACCATAAAAGGTTTCCAATTTGCCTAGAGCCCCCCCCCCCACCCCAAATCAAAAAATTGCTTCGGCATTCCTGTTTATATATAAAAATTAACAATATTTTTATAGATTTATAACTATGAAATATCGCCAGATTGTTTCTTGCAGTCTTCCCGCCAAAATTATCACTCAAAAATAAAAATGGTAGCTTATAAAATAAATGCAACGAAGCTTTTCAAAGGTTGTTCCGCATAGCCGCCATATTGGATTTGGGGGAGGCAATACGTACGTGTGGGCAATTTAGAAACTCAACAAGCTGAATTGGGGACCTTGTAATAAACCCCATTTTATCATTGAAATTCTCCAGCTCTAACATCTCACTGAAAGCTCTAACGTCCTTATCTCATTCACAATTCATTCATTAATTCATATAATTTGCTCTTCTTCTTTAAACCCATTAAACATATCATCACTAATTTTAATACTATTACAAAATACAAAACATATTTGGGCCTCTATCGACAACCCATTCATCTTTCAGCTTTCTTTAAATCCACTTAACTTGTCCTTATCCTTTTATATGAACTCCAACATTCAACAAGTACAAAAATCTTTCCAAAACAGATACTTCATTTCCTAAGGCGTGCCAATTTCGTCATTACATGAAAAACTAAATCAATCACTCTTGTCTTTAATTCGATTCAAGACACAAATAATCAAACAAAAAGAACCAAAGACCAGGCCACCTGGCGCACAAAGAAAAGATTCTGTAACAAGGTTGAATAGAAACAGATTCTCTTCGCAAGAACAGAAACTGTCCGTCATTAAATTCAATAAAAAAACTAATAAAGCTACTCCCTGACATTAAGTATTCATTTTTCTGCCATACCGGACCCCTATTTACCCCCCCATCTAACCTGCTATCCCCCTGTGAAAAAGCCTTTGTTCTGATAAGACGGACCCCCTATCCAACATCCTTTGTTGATTCCTGATAAAAATGGGTGTATTGACAATCGCTCATAATCTCAAACTCTAAAAATCATCCTTCACTAAGATATACTTCTTAGCCGAAAACATTCTTTAAAAAAAATAGAATTTTTCCGAAAAATTTCTCATAACGGACACGAGAAGAAGTCAATCGATATATTGCCAAAATCTTAGAAGATTTTTGAAATTAAGAAACTTTTCACTTAAACGATTTAAATTATTAATCAATAATAACTCAAAAATCTGTATAGCATGGAATTAAAAATCTTTATTAAACCTACCACCCCTGTGAAACAGCAATAAGTAATGGGTTTAGGGAGGTACACCGGGGGTACGTTGTAGGTCAGTCGAAGGCAAGGATCTAATGTTGATAAAATCAAATTGAAAACCTTGATCGAAAATGGGCTGGAAAGTTTGGATTTCGACACGGATTAGTAAATACTTGATCCAAATTTTCTGTCTGAAGAGATCATTTTAATATTAATTGAAAAGGCTAATGTCTGTCTTGAATAAACTCGAATTTTTAATGAACAAATTCCCAAGGTCAAATCCATTACTTTATCTTTTCGTCTCCAAATATATCGAACGGTCTACTGTCTAGAAATGAAAATTCTACTTCGCCTCCTCTCCGCATCGAGGTCACTGTGCTTGCACAGTTCATTACGTTCTGATGTGAGATATCTTCCGGTCACACGATCCAATCCGCTATGAAGAGGCGCTACGAAGAGACCCCTCCAATTTTAATTTCTTTTCACAATGTAGATATACAGTTTACCGCTGCATGTGACTTGGAATATTCTTGTTTTTTAGGAAACTGTCCTTCAAACAAAGTTCTGATATAACTAATTGCCAATTTAGCAATAATTCAAGCAAGACAATATGTTCCGCTAGTAAACAGTTTTGAGTAATGGCAGCGCGTATTTTATCGAGAAACACTGAGTACGTTGCTGATTGGAAACGCATTAATGGTCTATTGTTCAGTTCAACCAATAGAAATTTAAATAGCCATCGCAATTGATCGGATCGTATATCGAGCATATTTTCCCGGCATATCAAAATAGCGAAAAGCTAAAATGTCTTCTCGATTATACACGCAGGGGAGAAACTTTTTGAACACTGAGTGGCCGGCTGGAAAGACAAACAAGGAAGACATTGGTAAACGGATTTTTTTATAAGAAACTAAGGTCCGGTGCTGGTAGGCAGTTTCTTAGATTTTCTGGCCATTTTGCTGTCAAAAGTTTCTTACATAATTCTTAAATTTCATAGGTAATAAATTTTCTAAACGTGCTTCCAAGATAAAGTTAATAGTTTACTCGCATTCAGAGATTAACTTACAAAGTGATCAAGGAATTTTGTTTTCCTGGAATTTCTAACTCTGTAGTGATCTGTAAACAGTTAAGCTCATTGAACTTCATCAATGTCAAGTTGAAGTCAAAACAAACTTTAAATGGAAACTTCTTGAGTGGGAAATTTACTGAGAATCAATGCAAATTGCATGTCAAGTGTTGTGTTGCAATATACAGTGACGTTAAATGTCAAAACTTTCTTGAATGTCCACTCGGAAAATTAAAACTGCGAATTAAAAAAGTTTCTTAGCTTTTTTCAATTTTGGTAGGGTTGTTTCTTAACTTTCGAAAAATTGAGCCTACTGTTTCTTATAACCTGTTTCTTATAAAAAAAATGCTTGTGGTGTCCCTTCATTGAAGGACAAGAGGTAAATCAGCAGGAAGAATTCTTCAAGAATAGGCCAGGTATAGGAGGAGAAATGAAAGATGATGTTAACAGAGCTCAAAAACTAAGATATAATTCTTAAACAGAACAGAACAATCTGGTACAAGGTTTGGCGAATGGACGCCATATGCTAACGATACCAGACAGGAGATCATCAACATACAAAGCGGAATGAACCCATTGACGACAATTGGAGCCAAATTATGTGTGAAATGTAAATTCATTTCAATGCGGCGCCAGTTACTGTTTGATAAAAATATTATAGCGTTAAAAATATCTGACAACCTTCCTTTATATGCTTTCTCTATTCAAACTATTGGTCCTTTTTACCATGCTCATTGGAACTTCTATCATACGAACACTTCTTTAAGTAGTAAAGAACCCGGCTTAGAATAGAGCAGATTTAGGAAGGGCAAACTTTCAATTGGCCTAGAGCAAGGTGCTATCAAAGAGCTTGTAAAGATGCCAAAAGGAGTTTCTTTCTCAGTTAAAGCCACGACAAGCATGTCTGTAAAGGCAAAGGAAATATTCATCTACTGTTTCTGCTTCAGTCTGTTTTAACCTTTGCTCCTCGCAACTTTTAGCCATTCACCTTGCTTGCTAACCTTATTGGAGACGTCCTATTTGATCATTTAACAGCCTGCAAAAACTACTTGGAACACAGAGAAACGGGCGTTGGATTGCTATTTTCCATTTTTCCCCTAATAATTATAACATCCAGCCATTTTTATTAAGAGCAATCTTAATAATTTGTACAAAAACAAAAAATATCATAAAATGCACAGGATCAAACGTACTTCCTGAGTTTTAATGCCTTTTTGTAGCAAACCAACATAGTTCAAAGTGGAGTGGGGCTGTCTGAATTTGCCTTTGAAAACTGGTGTTTATGTTTCAAAACTTTTGGCAGGGATTTTCACCCCTGTGGTGTAGTGGATAACAATTTGTCCCTCACCACAGAGGGAAATACGTACCGGTTCGAGCACATTGCTCGGCATCAAAATAGAAAGTATATGAAAATTGAAGTCAGTTTAGGGAACAGGAAGAACTAGGTACCTGAAGAAGTAATCAAAGAAGGAGGGACTAATTCTGATCAACAAACTCTGACTGTTCGTATCCACGCAACCTAGACTTTTTGCGAAACGTATTTCAGACTCGATAAGAAATTTTACACAAAGATAACAAAAGACTGAAACCATTGCCCAGAGCAGATAACGACAAAGCGAGTTAGAAGTGTGCTTCGGCAGGAAGATTTGTCTTCGAAAATTGCAAGTTTTATATCATTAAGAATTATTCAGAACTTATATCCTTAGTAAAAATCCGTAACAAAATTATCTACTTAGTAAAAATCAACATCATACATTTGTCTGTCAATTTAATTGGAAAATCTCAAATTGATTTTACAAATATTGAAAATTTCCATTCTCAAGTCTTTGAAATTTAAAATCTTGAAAAAGTTTTCTTTCCATCTTATTCGACTCAAAACTCCAATTTTATGTCGTTGTTGAATTAAGTCTCAAAAGCCGATTTTTTCGTGTAATTTGAAAGTTTAATATAAAAAATTTGCACGTTAATTGAATGCAAAATCTATGGTTTTCTTTCATATCATATTGCTAAAAATATGAACTTAAAATTAAACTTAACTTCGTCCAACTTTAACTTCATTAAACTTAACCATAAAGGCGAATAACTTCATCGCACGATCGTTTGATAAATCTCTGAGAAACTCGAAATTATGTGTTCCAAATTTTGGTTTACGAGAACGTTAGGCAAAAAACAAAACAATCTGATTCTTATTCATCCCCGTAAATTTGAAATTTGAAAAATAAACTTTTCACATATTGAATGAAAATTGAAAAGAAACAAATAAAGTAATTCATTACTTGCGATGTAAAAATTCTAAAAATCGATTCAAGCAGAATTAAACCAACAAATTCAATTCTTCATAAATAAAAATATAAAGAAATTATAACAAATTATTTCCCTCTGTTATGATTGAAGCAGAAAAAACCTCTCAAAATCAAGCGATGACATTACAATGCGTTACAGTGCTTCACAAAATTTCAAAATTATTTCCCTCTGTAATCATTGAAGCAGAGAAACCTTTCAAAATCAAGCGAAGACATTACAACGCGTTACAGTGCTTCACATAATTTCAAAATTATTTCCCTCGGTTATAATTGAAGCAGAGAAACCTTTCAAAATCAAGCGAAGACATTACAATGCGTTACAATGGCTTCACAAAATTTCAAAATTACTTCCCTCTGTTATGATTGAAGCAGAGAAACCTTTCAATATCAAGCGAAGATATTACATCCTGTTACAATGGCTTCACAAAATTTCAAAATCATTTTCCTCTGTTATGATTGAAGCAGAGAAAACTCTGAAAATCAAGCGAAGACATTACAATGCGTTACAATGGTTTCAAAAAATTAAAAAGTCATTTACCTCTATTGTGAGTGAAGCAGAGAAACCTCTCAAAATCAAGCGAAGACATGACAACTGCTTTACAATGGTTTCGCATACAAACAGAAGCCTTTGCCTTTGAATGTTTTCGCAAAAAACAACTCTGGTCTGTCCAGCACACGCAAAGACTAGTTCAGACAAGATTTCAGACAAACCATCAAACGTTAATATTCAGAGGAAATATATCACTAGTGCAACACAAAAGAATATTTTATTATAAATATATATTTTTGGGTAAATAAGATGATAAGAAATCGTAACAAGTGTAATTTACATCTGGTATCGCTTTAATTTCCACGGTGTTATCAGGCTATCGGCCGTGAAAATCTCATTTATTTCCTTAAATACATCAACATATGCCGCCTTTATTCCCATTTAAAACTGAGGTCATTTCATTTTCCCATGAGCAGATCTAGCCGCTGCGTCGCTTACAAAACCGCTGCGAAACTGCCTAAGCCGCTGCACCGCTACTTAAACTTCTGCGTGGCGGATGAAACCACTGCGTAGCTGACGAAGCCATAGAGTTCTAAAGTGATGACGTCACAAAAATCTATTTTTAGAATTTTTTAGTTTGGATCCCATAACCTGAAAGAGCATCATTAAATACCTCTAAATGTGCAAAATCAGTCAAGTGTATTACGAAATGGCAGAGATATAGCCACATGTGTATTGGCTCTTGTCCCATCAAATCTCTGTATTTTGGTCTCTGTTCATAACTTTATGAACAGAGCCAAAATAACAGTGATTCTTTAGCAAACTTCAAATCTTTCATTAGCCATATCTCAACCGATTTTTGACATATTTGGCCAATTTTGCGTATTTGAAAGTATTTCATTGTGATTTTTTACGCTATGTGGTTAAAATTCAAAGATTCTAAAAATAGGTTTTTGATGACGTCACACTTTAGAACTCTATTGCTTGGCGGATGAAACCACTGTGAAGACTGCATGCAGATTTTACTATCCATTGCAAACTCTCCTTCACAACAGATAGAAACATCTGCACGCAGGCTAACCACTGTGTGGCTGCGTGGCAGATGAAACCAGTGCGGGGCTGACGAAGCCATTGTCGGGACGATGAATCCACTGCAAGGCCCTTAACCAACAACTATAGAATTTTCCACATAAAAAGAGTACACATACATATAGGGGAAGAGCAGTGGGGGAGGGGGCTGGGGCAGAAGCTCAGCTTAGTAGTTTAAGGTAAAAAGTAACACATTCCTGTCTTTATTAGTTCTATCCGTTAAAAAACTCGCAGAGAGCCCCCTACGCTCGATATCACACCACTACAACCCTGGTGAATGTGACAAAATTTTAAATATGAAAGTTATGAACTCAATTAAAAATATGGCAGTAGACAGAAACCTGCGAGTACTATTACTTGGCCTTCGTAACTGCCTGTGGTTTTAGCTAATATTCATAAAAAATTTCCTCACAACTCTACAAGTAAATAACCTTTGAAATCAGAAACAACCTTTGATTGTCTCCACTTCTTCATTCACAACGCAGTCAAAGCAGAGAGCAACCAAGACCAAATTAATGTCAAAACACAAAAATTCACCTTCGTTTTATCGTACTCAAATCGAAACCACTCTAACCTATTTTCATAAAAAGCATTTATTCAAAACAATTCAAAAAATTTCATTTCAAACCCACCAAGCAGAAATGACGTCATTGAAATCGTGCAAGACAACATAAGCAGACCCCTGATAGGCACGCGGTGAGATAAGTGAATGTAATTCCAAACAATTTTACCTTTTTTGGGCTGAACATCGAAATAGAACATTCGATTATCAACTGTAGTTAGGCGTGTCAAAAAAGAGTCCAAACAGATGGAGGAATCGTCTTTGAAATGTCAAACTGACAAATTGATTTACGTACATCACTGGATTTTGTTCATTTCAGGATGTTTCACATTAGTTGAAGCTCTAGTTTGAAGCAATTACAGACAAGCAAAGCAGTAACTACTCTAACAGGACCAATCACATCGTGTATAGTAATCACTATCGGTGGGGGGAAGGAGGGGAATGGGGAGGGGGAGGGGAATGGTTAGGGGAATGGGAAAGAGGAGGGGAATGGGGAGGAGGAGGGGAATGGGAAAGGGGAGAAGGAGGGAGAGGGAAATGGGGACGAGGAGGGGAATGGGGACGAGGAGGGGAATGAGGAGGGGGAGGAGGAGGGGAATGGGGAGGAGGAGGAGGATGGGGAGGGTAATGGGGGGCAGGGTCAGAATGATAATTTCATACTCTCTTATGAAATAAATTTGTCTCAAAAACAAAAAGTTGCTTTGCTGTTTTTGGTTACTTCATCTGCGAATCCTCAAACCTGTCGGCAAAAGAGGATGGCTTGAACACTTTTCGTCAATATCAAATTATTTGCAATAGTTTGTTAGAGGTCAAAATTCTAAGTTTCCTGCCTACCTCATGCTGATGACTGATTTCTAAAACAATCTCCTAACCTCAAAGTTGGCCAAAAGATATGAAAAATCAAGAAAAAGCTGAGACAGAGCTACTGTAAAATGTAATTTTGAAAAAATTTTCATCTCAAAAAGAGGAGTTTTTTGCAATCTGTTGGTGTTTTTCGGTGAATTTTCAAACTTGCTGGCAAATAGGTTTCATTAATTTGTTTGTGAATGAGACCTAAACACCTCACCTCCCTAGAGCGCAATAGCTAGCAATTGCCTTGCTTATGCTTACATCTTGATATTTCAAGAACAAATTAAGAACAAACCAGCCACTGGTTTTCGAAATAATTATAAACAGCTACCCGGAACTTCAATTTACCGATTCTTATAAAAAGAGCGTACTATAGACCGGGCCCACTCAACGAATTTGAAGATGGGGGGGGGGGGCTATGGCTAGCAAAAGTAGGGGGCCAAGGCTTCTCTCCCCTTTACTGCAGCTTTAAAACTACTTGATTTGCAAAGTTTAACAACAAAGAAATAATCGTGGGCCATGATAGATGCTTGTTCTTATAAAAAGATTGTACTATTAATAATGTCTAGGACTTGCACATAAAAGATTTGCACAAATTTTCAGTAGCACCTTTATAAGCTGATAAGATATCAAAAATATATTTTTTTCCTTCTAATTTTACGCTGTTTTATCATTGAGGCAAATTGTGCCCCTATATTCTTAGAGAAATAGATAAAAAGTAGAAGCTGGTGTTTTGGCAACACAATTTATCTTCGCGTTGTTTACAATTAAATGAAACAAATGGCCGATACAGCCACAAATAAGAGGGGAAATCAAATATTTAAAACTTCCTCTGCATTCGTCTTTCAATTTAAGAAAACAAACTTGAGGTTTGAAGAAAATAAAAGCTCCTTTGAGATCTTTTGTCTCAGAAAAAAATTGAACAAAGATTCTCACGACGTTAAAAAGAAAACTTCATCACGCAAACACAGCAGAAACAGTAGAGTATCCAAGGGGGCGGAGGGGAGTCGCTCTTCCCCTCAAATATGATCTTTAGCCTCCCCCAAAATATGAATTCTAGCTCCCTAAAATGCATCGTGAGAGCAGCTTTTTCAAAATTATATAGGGGAGGTCCCCTGAACTTCTTAACGAAAAATAAACCCCAACCTCCACCCATGACGACCTGCGCCTTCCGGGCTGGCTGGGAGACTAAATTCACTGCCCCCCTCCTCAAGGCTATTTGCTGGATACGCGACTGAGTAGGAAAAGAAATATTCTGGCAGAGTGGGTACTCACATACTTAAACAGAATATAGTCTATAAGAATATGAAGGCCGCATATAGCTGAAATATTAGAACAAGTTAAGACTTGAATATTTATTTATCTTAGTTTTCTCACAAGGCACAACTGTCACTTTCACGTCATTTATCTACGCGTGTTTAGAAACACACGCAAACTCTTCAATGTTACTCAGGAACTTGATCATTTAATTTAATACAACATTTAGTGTTTTGTTCTTTTATTGATTTTTTTATTTTATTTTTAATGATAAAGCAACATCTCAAAATAGATTTGAATTTTTTATCAATTATTATCTTTATTAATTATTTCTTAAAGCGAAAATACACCTTGTGTTGGAGAAGAATAATTTGAGAATAACCCTAACCACAAAATAAATTTAAGGATATTGAGGCTAGGCAAAAAATTAATAATTTTTTTAAAAATAAGTGTAGAGAAAAAGCCAAAATGTCGATGAATTTCTAGCCTGGCTATGAATTTTAACTTCTTCTTAGATTTTACCAAGATAGAGTCTTGTTATTCTTATAAATAACTTATTGCTATAAAAAATGTTTCAATTACCTAGAAAATAGAATATAGACTTTTAAGTGTCAGTCTCTTAAAATTCATACTTTGGTAATTGTTGAAACGATTTACTAATAAAAATAGATTAATTTATGTTTCCTGGATGAGATAAAAATTCAAGATGTTTCAAAAAGGCCCCATTCTATTGCAGCAGCTACGCACTTTGTATAAGAACAAAGTTAATAAAAATATTGAGGCTCAACATCATTGAAATTTCAGAATTATTTAAAATAATGCTAGGCTCGAGCTTTTCCTGGAACTAAAGTTTTTGTTTATTTGAGTTTCTTTGGACAGCAAAACAAATGAGACTTTAAAGGCAATCTGTCTCGCTGTAGATTGGTTAACGAGAACAATGGCTGGAACAATAGCCTTAACACAATTCCAGCGCTCCGCCATAATTTTATAATGCGGTAAAATAAAGGGGGGCTGGAAACAATAAAAAATCCCTTTGTTCTTATAATCAATCAACGTCGTGACAGATTGCCTTTAACGCTATATGTGGGAGCTACTAAAACTATAAAGCGAATTGGTTACACCTAGTGCAACTTAAGAATAATTTAAGAATAATCTTGGGCTCAAAATTGAAAAATTAAGATTAACGAGGCTCGGCAAAAAAAAGGTTTTCTTACAAAATTGTTTTGTTTGATTCAATATGGGAAAGTTCTAGAAGTTTCGCTTGAAAAATCGAGAGGTTTTACGTCCTGATTCAATATCTTGGCTCTACATCCCCCTGAGTACTCAAGTCTCGAAAAACGATTTGAATCTGTTTTGACCATGATCGTCAGCTAATAAATCCGGATAAGTAAATTGCGACAATAGCGTCCTGGTCCGGTTACACGGATTGATCGGATTATCGATGACCATCTGAACTTTAGATCTCCTTTAAATAGTGTCATGAGTTAGTCTAAAACCTGAACCTACTCCGGTTCCTAAAATACATCGTGTTGAGCTATAAAAACAGCAATCAAATTGTATGTAAATCTTCAAAGATGGTATTCTAACCGGTTGAAAATGATCCGGGAAAGTTACAGAAATTTATTTGACCGTGGGAAAGTTACATAAAACATAAAAATAACATCAACTAAATGAAACTCTTTCTATTTCACGCTTCGAAGGATTTTAAGAATGGGCATCCCTTTTACTCAAAAAAATCTGCTTCCTTACTTGCCTGGAATGAGCATGAATGGGGCTGAGTTACCATTTTACCCCACCAAATTAAGAATTTACGCACAAACTTACCAAAATATGAGGGGGTGTCACGATAGCTCGTCCAACACCGTGTGATCTTGGCCTATCGTTATAGAATATACCCGTTAAATTCATTAATAGAGAACAGAAAATCCTCATACCGCAAAAATGATCCAGAAATTTCGCTTTCAGATCTAAAGCGTGGTATTTCTCGTGCACCAACATCCAAGCCAGAGAAGAGGTACTCAATTGCTATCGCCAAAATAGCTGCGTTGTCTAATTTGCGTGTTATGGTTTTCAATCATGATTGCGGAAAAGGGAAGTAAATACACACGCGGAAGAAACCATGAAAGCAAGGATGATAAAGAAATATTTAAGGTCTGAAAGAATTTCAAGGTGTTTCATTAGAGATGTCAGGAAACTTCAAGTATCTCGCCATAAATAGAAGTAGAAGCCGTGCGGTGGAATGGGCTTGGGGAGGGCGGCTAGAAGAATATAAAACCGTTTTAGCTCTCTTTATTATTTAAAACGACCAAAATGATAGGTTTTTCATGCAAAATATCTGGATGTTTTTAAATATTAATTATGAATAACAACCGTAGACGATTTTGAAAATCGCACTGTTAGGCTTTCTGTGAATGTAATGTTTGTTAATGAATTATGGAATGCCTAACCCATATTTGGACTGCAATTATCCTATAGGAAAAAGGTTGTTTCTGATTGGCTTACTTTTAACCAATCAGTGTTAATAATTTTTCCAAGTTTCATTGTTATTGGAAAATAAGATAATAGCTCTAAGTAGCTTAGTGTTTTCGCAGAGAGGGATGATAGCAAGGTGCAATCGGAGAGATGGGGGGAGAGAAGGGGGGAGGGGTGAGCTGCAAGTAGGATAAAAATAAGTACAGTGGTGGGCAAGCCAGCCACGTAGCTGCAGGGGGCCCCCAAGTGAAATGACAAGAACTTGCCCCTTCTGGCTACAGTTTTTTCGAATGATATTTTTAAAATTTGGCATAATCATAATTCGGTTAGCTTGATTTAGTCCAGATATATTTGTTTGTTATATATCTGTTTTCTTTGTTCAAAGCCTTCCCCCCCCCTTGGGTATGGTTCTTGCTCGAGTTTCCCCATCCTAGCCGACATCTACAGCTACGTGGTTGAGGCAAGCTGCAAGAGGGAAGAATATTTTGCTTTTTGCTGACCGAGAAACAAAGCAGCTGAAGAAAACTCGAGATATTACCGAGTTATATAAAAGCAAAACAGATTGTTATGAGCGTTAACGTCACAAAACAGAGGTTGTCCTTTGTGGCGTAGACCAAACAGCCGACGTATTAATTCTACGACGCACGCATGTAGATCGCAAAAACTCTGGGATATCCGGATTTATCCCATCCCACACGAGCCACAAAAAGAAATACTACTAAACTTTTCCGAAATAAGGAAATAGGAAGTTTAAAGAGACTTAGCTGATTCACAAGTTGTAAGAAGCAAACAAAAATGTACTACGAATTGGCGATCAGCAACTCTCAAAGGTTTATCGCCCATTTTCATCCAAAACTTTGCTAAAA
Source organism: Rhopilema esculentum (assembly GCF_057945365.1). NCBI lineage: Eukaryota > Metazoa > Cnidaria > Scyphozoa > Rhizostomeae > Rhizostomatidae > Rhopilema > Rhopilema esculentum. The sequence goes on along the minus strand of NC_142815.1, from coordinate 1,750,367 downwards.
CAACAGATGTAAAGCTAGGCCTAGCTTTCATCATGGACAAATTTGATGAACTCAAAAAACAACTACGTAATTTCCTTCTGTTTCATCATCAGGCACTATCTTCTATCAGGAGGTTGGCTACCATGACCGTCCAACTATCCCAAAATCTGAGTTTTGGTTTGTTGTCATGATAAAACCTGTTTGCTGCAGGGTAAAGGGGTCCAGATATACAAAGCTGAACACAACCACAGACTTTATTACAGGCCTCGTTCAGAACAGCGGGTTTTATTAGGAGGGTGGCCTCGCTTGATGGGAGATGGGAGCTCACCATTACACAAGTCGAATTTATAGGGCCTAGATTTCGTCATAACCGACGTTCAGTCAAAGCCATCACTAAATTCAAGAACACAGCAAGAATTCATTTTCTGTTGTTTTCTCCGATTGATTATACGAAGTCAATTCAATTTTTTTAATAATATTTACTGTAATTCCAGGACCAACACCTCTCACCATACACGCTCTTAGTAACTGTACAAGAAGCTCGCCCTGGAGGACAAATTAACCAACGCTCAAATATTATTACACCTTGTTTTGCAGTAACCCCCGTCAATAACGTGAATTCCTAACGTGGCTTCCTGGTAACAGATTAATCGAACAGGGGTGGCAAAAAAAGGGTATTTTCCTTCAAACTAAATCCCCAGACAGGGTTGCCTTTTCTCATGTGAGGCACTGTGGTCCCACAGGGCTCTAATGGTTAATAAATCTGGCTCTCCCAGGAGGATCGACACAAAGACTGCTTTGGTTGTTCCAGGTCATTTGTTTTCGCGTGCATCGAAATACCGTATTATCAAATGTTACGTGTTACGAGTTATCGTGCGTTCAAAAACTTAAAAAAACACGTCAGTTCAGGTCAAGGGTATTCTGCAAGAAAGGGCCTCTTTTTCTTTTTCTTTTATCATTTCAACTGAAAATAACACGGGATATTGTACACAGATAGTTAGAGCCCCCGTGTACTTTGAGACGCTTGGCCCCCCTGAGTATTCTTGGCAGCCCCCTCAACACACAAATCGCAAATCCAATGCAAAGGTATATGCTACGCAGCGTTCATGAAACGACCCTGAAACGCTACTAACTCGATAAGTTACATCAAGTTATCACATAAAGAATTGCTTCGAAAATGAAACATCACTGATCCGATTAAAAGAACCAAATATAATTCAGTTACTCATAGCATTTTCAATTAAATTTACAGTTTTTCTTTCTCTCAGAAAGAAAATGAAAGCAGTCTATCAGACAAAAATGCTTCTTCCTTGTATGTGCCAACAGAGGCGAACAACTCTCTGAAAGATTTAGCCAGCCCCGTCTTTGTTAGCAGCAAGCATGCGCATATAGATCACGCAATACTACGCATGCGTCATGACCGCAAAGATGGGACTTGTACATTTTTCGTCTCCCGCATAGGCAGGGTAAAAGGTGGGTAAATTTGAGTCAAAACAGCGCTGATGCAGCACTTTTCTTTAAGGTTATACAAATATGCAAGTGATCAAGTTTACGTCTTGTCGTAAGTAAATTACGCCAGGATGAGAAAATTACGACAACAGTCTTTGAGATATTGCGAGTTACGACTGATAAAAATAGGTGAATTTCGATTCACAGTCGCATAGCTCTAGTATTCGTATTTGTACTTGTTTCATCCGAAGGTAGTTTTTCGGATGCTGAAAGCTATGTTATCTAGGAATGTTTTGGTCCTTCCTCTCGATGTGACCACATCACTTCATTCCTACACCTAAAGTTATAGATAATTGGCGACTCCCAGTAATGTTGGTGAAATTTTGGTCAAGGACTCGAATCCCAGACCCTTGAATCTGTAGCCCGCGAACCTAAACCGATACTCGCAGCTATGATCACCCATCCTTGCACCTAGTGGCGCCCAAGCCCAAACGAACAAAACGCACCCCATTAAAAGGGTACAAAGCAACAAAAACGCCAAAATTTACTTTTCTTTTAAACCACGTGCATTGGGTGATAACGCTGCTTTTCCAAAATTTCCCGCCTATTTATAAAGACTCGTATTCGGAACGAGACAGTGTCATGACGAAACTGGAAGAATGGATGTGCAGAAATTAAAAGGCAAGGGTAAAAGTTCAAAGGGGTGGTGGAACAGCACCGGCATTCCAAGAAAAAAACAGACTTCACAGCAGCCAGACCTTTTTTCACATCCTTGTAGTGACAACTATGATGTTAATAGATTTATAGATACCAGTCAGCCTAGAATTCTCGCTCGAAAGACCTTGGAAGAAATCTTCCATACAATATAGCCCCCGGGGGCTTAAACAAGGATTTGTGGCTAGAACGATTAAAGCAGCTGGAATTCATAAGTTGAAAACAGGAAACATTGATTGGAGTCCATAATTGAAAATGTTTTTGTAATTTCCTGAAACTCTATCCCTCACAATATGGAAACTCGCTTGTATGTTATTGCCCTAGGCCAATGTTGACGCAACCTTATATAGCCTCTCTCCTTCCACTGTGTCTTTTCCTGCTTAATCGCAAACAGCAATGACCTCCCAGGCGGAACATGTTAAGAGATTTCATTCGTATCGAATGACATATCAAATAGCATTAGCTGTATTGGGATGTTATCGTTGTGTCTATTTCCAAAGTTAGATACTTCGATTCATCCAAGACTATCAAATTTCGTTTACATATAGCCAATGACGTCATCAGTCGATGGAAAACAAAATGGCGGCTGCAGGAAACTATCATTTTACAGGCCCGTCGGAACCGGGGGGCTGGGGGGCTGAAGCCCTCCAATAATTGTCAGGCTGTAGTATATTTTTTTTATAACAGTGTACTAAATGAAAAGGAATACAATGGGCAGCCCCCCAATATGAATTTCGTTCCGACGGCACTGTTTTAAACAAAAGAAAGCTTGACAGAATATGAAACAGCAATCAAAGACGATAAAAAAGACTGAATCAAGTTTGCTTTTAGCGTTTTCATGTTGTTCAGTAAAAAGTCTAAAACAAACTGGTGTTTACATAAGTGCCCCCCGTCTATGCTGATGTCGAAAGCGGGCGTCCACCCCTTTCGGAACCCTTGCAAAACAAAAGGGGAAAACATTCCTGTCTACCCACATACCCTAGCCTAGCGCTCGTTTCTACACATTGTGCGCCGTGCGTTCCCAGTACGAAAAAACCGACACTTTGGACATATTTGGCGTAAAATATCCTCGTAAAATATCCTCGTAAAACTCAAATCATCAACAAGTCGCGTAATTTTATCCGATTGTCGCAATTACGACAAACAAGGCGCATTTTCAAGAAATGTGCCAGATAGAAACTACTTCCCGACCTTTGAATGGCGCGTATCATGCATTCACACGTACGTTTGTATCAACTAGGGTTGGAGAAATTCTTGTACACGCGCTCGAGTAAACGAGGTCACAAATGAAAAACAAATTTATAATCATTAAATCATTATATCTAGGAGGGTATTGATATGATAAGAAAATTGGCACTTGAGTGTCGTCCATTTATTGACTTTTTCTTTGACTTTCAAATCGCTCACATTCAGCTCTCAACGCACAGCGAAATTGAAAACGTCTGGGCACAGTTTTGGGGAATTACAGAAATACAGAAAAATGTCCTAAACGACTGTCAAAAGGAAACTTTTATAAGAAATTGTGGAATCTCTTGTAACAAAATTGTAAAAAAACATCCCTCCAGTTTTGGAGAAGAAAACCATACACATTGCAGTTGTCCAAAAAGAAAAAAGCCGATTTTTGTTTTTGTTCACGAAGCAAATTCTAGTTTAGCAAGGAGCTTTACACATATAGAAACCCATTCAAATTGAGATTTTTCACTCAATTTGCGATTATTATGTCTGTCGGACGAACAAAAGAAGAGAGCAAAAACAAATTTAAAAGTCGCTTTGAATAACAGGACGATAACTAACGCAACGCAGAAGTTCATAAAATATCAAAACTCATACCTTTCTCTGGATTTTCTTGTCCGCCATTCCTCGTCTTCCCAGCCTGGCTGATTAACTGGAGAAGTTTCGCAGACAAATCAGCATCGCTCTGAGAACGATGGAAACAAGGCAAATTATCAATCATAATTATGACCCAAGGACGAGCAGACACACAATATAAAGAACAAACAGTTTGTCATGGGGCTCGCGCAGCTAGGGTTGTTTGCATAGGCTGGGAACTCTCCGTGTGTTATCCTCTTTGAAACGAGGTCAACTTGATGACGTAATTACACTGGCATGAGACCGAAATTCATCAGCCCTGACTGGAATGTCACATAAAACCCTTTGTGGGTTAGCCTACACCTCAAGCTGAAAATTAAACAAATAACACGACTGCTTGCGAGAAATGTTTCTGATCTTTACTCCAGAAATTGTTTTGCAGCTGCCCCGAGAATTCTGTTGAATGAGCCACGACGTTAAATGAAAGAATTACTGTAATGTTCGGCCAGATTGTCTCCTGGTTTCTCTATTAAAATCATTCGGATCATATGTGATAAGATCTCGCAAAATTTCAGCGTGGCAACGAAATCATAAACGAATTGTGTTTCACTCTCTGATCTTGAACTCTCTATTTCCGGGCTTTAATAGAATGTGTCTGGAACAGATTCTCTGCGTCTGAAAACTGCTCTCGAGAAACAAATATTTGGAAGATATTCCCTTCTCTGTATAACAAGAATAATCTGCCTGGCAATTAACTTAACATATCCTTAATAATTCCAAAATTCTGTTTCTCTATCTTTGACAGAAATTGAAGTTGCTTGCAATAAGCAAATCTCCATTTGAATCCTGCCAAGTTTTAAACCTTTGACGAGTGTTGAAATTCACAGAACTTTGTATTTGTTCCGAGTCAATTTTTTGTAAACAATTTCTGCAAAAGTGATTTCATTGTTGTCGAATTCTCTTCACTTGCACCCACCCACGTGTCAAAACACAATCCACCAGGCAACCAAATCTTACAATCTTACAACCAAATCCAACTCGAATCCGAAATCCGGAGAATAGGATTTACAAAAAATGAAATGTCTTCCTTTGGCCTTGCAAGTTGAGACAAGACTGAAACGAATTAGTAACTTTCGTTTTGGGAATACTCCGCCAACCAATTGTCCCAGTTGTCGATCCTGAAAGTGGCACTTACGAGATGGTCTATTTCAATGGAAACCAGCTCCTCCAAGAACACTTCTTGCGTCAAAATTACGTTTTCAAATTCTGCGATGACAAAACTGATACGAAACAAAATACTTGTTCCATATATGCCTGTCTCTACACTCGACAATTGGATCTCTTTAACTTTGAATCAGCTACAATTGTACCAGATTAGCTCGGAAAGTAATTCAACCAATAACAAACAGCCGAAATCTAGAAGAATGGCCTAACTCTGTTATCAGCCCTACGGTCTTGCCATCGGGTTTTAAGTTTTCTTTTTTCCGAGACCCGGTTCTTGTGTCTAGACAGGTTCACAATATCTTCGAACAAAGGGCAATATCCCACAAACGGTTATCCTACCAAAATCTATGAGCCAATCCCTCAAATTCTTTAAAATAACACATTATACATGCGGTTTTTCAACGATTTTCCCAAAACACATTACCAAAAGCGAAACGTGCTCTAATATTTTGTATTCGTCCAAGAAGATTCCCGCAAAAAGGGAATCCTCTTTAGGGCGATGTCAATGATGGTTTTGCATCATCTGTTGGAGAGCCAAAATGGCCAAAATAAAAAATAAATTCTAACCCGGTCGCTGAAAACCGGGCACAGCTAGTGATCTGCCTATAATTACATAAACTTTAAGGGACAAAGTAAAATTATGATATTAAAAAATATATCACCAAAAATTGTCATTGCAAAATACAAAACCAAAAATTAGACATTTCAAGGGAAGAATCTTTATATCCCCATCTGGTCAATTTTTTCCTCTCTATTTCCTTCCCAGTGGCGTCGCGTAACCATTCTCGACGGAGGGGTGTAAGAGATGCAAAACCATATTTTACCGACAGAAATTCTTTTGTTGCATTAATATTTTGTTATAAATTTAATTCTACCGACGAGTTCTCTGAAAGTTTGGAAGTGTATGCCCCCCACACCCCCGCCCCGCACGCTACACCCCTGTTCCTTCTCTCTGTTCTCTACTGTTCCAACATTTGTGACCTATCTTTTATTCACCTTTGAACCCTCTGTTCTTCTCTGTTCCCCTCTGGTTCGTTGCTATTACCCTCCGCCCCATTCTGTTAAACTCTTCATTTCCCTTTAATTTTCTTTGTTCCCCTCTGTCCTATTTCTGTCTCCCCTCTGCTCAATCTTAAACTTCTTGCTATAGAAGCTCCTCAAGGGAGGAGAAGCCATTTTTGTCTCTCGAAACAAAACTAAATGGTGATTCCCACAAATCGTCTCCAGAAACGTACCAGTTTGGAAGACTTATGACCTGGGCCAACAGCAAGATTCGACAGGATGGAAACTGCCCTTGGTTTCTCTCAGATTCGTATTAAAGGGAAATCCGAGTTAGGGAAGACCCTAACCCGACACAAGTTGGAGAGAGGGCAAGGGAACATTTAACACCCATAACAAAAGATTTAAAACTACTCTACAGTTTATCAAAAACGGGGGACCATGGCCCCCCTTAATCGGAGGCCCTGAGTTAACTGTACCGCGTGCGGCACAGGGTTGCATAATAAGGTTTAAAGACTTGCTACAAAATATACTTCCTACGCCTGTGCTATAAATTTTGAAATTTTGATTCTGATTTAGAACCATAAAAATTTTCTATAACTTAAAGCAATTTTTATATAAGTACTCTGGGTACTAATTTAAAAATTTAAAATGTCAACAAGAAAATATTATCAACCGAGTGCGAGAGTTTCAACTGTACCGATTTTTATTGTCAGTCCCTCTATAAATTATATTACCTGTTATCGTAATTAAATTTTTGTTTTCGTAATTATATTTACAATAAATGCACAAAGAATGCGACCAATCGTATGGAAACTATAAGCAAGGTGGTAAGAGGGACGCTGTGGTGGGGGTTTCGGGACTCAGCCCTCTGGCAATGATTCAGATTTTGTTGGAGGGCCTCAGCGATGAACTCTTTATGTGATATTGGCGTGGCTTCCGGAAGTTACTTACCGGGGTGGAAAGGAGTCGTACAATGAAATTTTGGATAACTTCAAAAGCAAGGTCGTGAATTGAAATGAAATGGTTATAGTTTTCTCAGGCGATTTTGCAGTCGAGAGAATAGGTTATCTCGTGGTTAAATTAACGAAATAATTCATTGCTGTGTTGTATTTATCTGGGTCGAGTTGCCTTGTTCCGGCTCAATGGTTCTTAGGCATTCTTCTACACAAGATTCCGAGAACACCCAGAACAGCATTAGTGTACCGGGCAATCGGGCCTTTCTTGCGGCAAAATAAAAATCAGCCTCTTGTTGGTGACTTTAAGATCGACCAATCAGCTTTGCCTCCATCCATTGTCACTTTCTTTTGTTTATTGTGATTGGTTGATACCACAGACACCACAACGAGACGAATTTTCTACTCATGAATGGATTCTCAGGGTAGCGTGTTGGCGATATATTTCCTTTGAAGCTGATAAATTATTCAAGAAGCTGAGGGTATGGAATTAATTAAAGTGTGCTTAATGAAAAAATAGTTGAAGATAGCTTCTAAAGATAAAAATGGTTTAATTGAAGCAATTGTTCATTGATTTAACTTCGAATTTTGTCTTCGTACCGGACATAGGTTCTTGTTCACACCTGCTTTAATGAATTCTTAAATACGACTATGGCCTAAAAGAATAGAGAGTCACCGACCTACCACCCAGGTGCATGGTTAAATGCCGCAGAGGAGAAGGAAGAAGTGGGTATCTTGAGGCATTTTGATATCGGCAAGCAGATGAGAAATATGGCTGATTTCTAAGCAATAAATGTTCATCGATTCTTAGTAGCAACGAGAAGGCTGCAATCTTGAAGAATGTGTTAAGATATGTGCCAGGTATGTAGATCATATTTGGAAAAGTTTGAAGAAGGAGATGAAGGAAGGGAGTGAAGAAATGGGAAGAAGAAGGGGATGAACAAGAGGATGAACAAGGGAATGAAGTAGGAGACGAAGAAGGAGATGAAGAAAGAAATGAACAAGGGGATGAAAAAGGGATTGAAAAAGTAGATAAAAAAAGAAATGAAGAAAGAGATAAAGCAGAGGATGAAGAAAGAGATGAAGCAGAGGAAGAGGAAGGAGATGAAGAAGGGGGCGAAACAGGAGATGAAGTAGGAGACGAAGAAGGAGATGAAGAAAGAAATGAACAAGGGGATGAAGAGGAGGGCGAAGAAGGAGATGAAGAAGGAGATGAAGAATTGGATGAACAATGTGATGAAAAAGGGATTGAAAAAGTAGATAAAAAAAGAAATGAAGAAAGAGATGAAGCAGAGGATGAAGAAAGAGATGAAGAAGGGGGCGAAGAAAGAGATGAAGAAGGAGGTGAAGAAGGGGGCGAAGAAGGAGATGAAGAAGGAGATAGAGAAAGACATAAAGAATTGCATGAACAAGGGGATGAAGAAGCAGATAAATAAAGAAATGAAGAAAGAGATGAAGCAGAGGAGAAAGAAGGAAATAAAGAAGGGGGCGAAGAGGGAGATGAAGAAGGGGGCGAAGAAATAGATGAAGAAGGAGATGAAGAATGGAATGAAGAAGAGGGCGAAGAAGGAGATTAAGGAAGACATGAAGAATTGGATGAACAATGTGATGAAAAAGGGATTGAAAAAGTAGATAAAAAAAGAATTGAAGAAAGAGATGAAGCAGAGGATGAAGAAAGAGATGAAGCAGAGGAAGAATAAGGAGATGAAAAATGAGATGAAGAAGGGGGCGAAGAAGGAGAAGAGGAAGATGATAAAGGAAAAGAGGATAGAGAAGGAAATGAAGAAGAAGAAGAAAAAGAAGAATAGAAGACGAAAAAGAAAAAAACAGAAAAAGTGGGAAAATAAGACTTAGAAAAAAAGAATCACAAGAAAAGGCAGAAATGATAAGAAGATAAAAAGGGAGAGTAAATATAAATGGAATGAAGAAGAACGACGAAAACAAGAAGTAGAAGAAAAATAAAAAAGAAAGGAAAGGATGGAAAACAGGAACAGGAAGAACGAAACAAGAAGTAAATTTTAAAAGACAAAAGGAAAAGATAACGAGGGAAAAAGAAGATACGAAAAAAGAAGATGAAAGGGAAGAAAGTAAAGAAAAAAGCAAAGAACTACAGGTTAAAATAAAACTAAGGAACGAAGAAAAAAGGGGAGTAGATTACAAAGAAGACTGGATACAGGAACATAGGAGGAGGAGACTTAGACAAACTGGCCAATGTAGAATTGAACGCTGCTGAAATTACGTTTGGAAGTAGGCCTTGAACAAGGCCATTGAAAACACGATAGACAGCTTCCTACCATGAAATATTAGTAAGTTTCTTAATGATACTGTGAAGAGATACGAGGGCAGAATAGCAAGATAATGTTGCTGGTAATACGGTATTAAACAGTGAAATGTTACAGATATCGCACATGGTTACAATTATCCGGTTGAAGAGCAAATAACGAGGCGATCTCGTACAAGGTGGCATATAAAACTATTGTTGTTGAGACAGATATGATACATCGGTATATCAGTTTTAAAACGCACGCTGGTAAGAAGCGTTCAGACGGATTAATGATTAGGGAAAGAAAACTTGTGGTTGTCTTCAGCTGAACATGGAGGCTGGCATTTACTCTGATGTCTGCCTAGCTAGTAATATGGGGATTTCACATCAAGGGGGATGTCTTCCATGGGGATGTCTATTTAAGGACTCTTTATTTCACATTTTGCGGTAGCTGTTTTCTTTACATAAAGAAAATAGACTGTGCTTGGTATTTTCATGCAGTACGATATCTGGTTGGCTTTAAAAAAATAGTCGCTAAGCATGCCGGTTGCGCAAGACCTTTTAAAAAGAGCAGTGCAAGAAAAGAGGGCAAGGCAATGGGTCAACGGCTACAAGAATGAATCTTGATGATTTTACCTAAAGATTGCCTGAATTCATAACAGTAAAGAGATATTTATCTTGGGATCGCACTCGATGAGAATACGTCACTAAGTAAACTTCAATTAACTGACAGCTTCTTTGAACGGACATCTTCAACTAACAGACAAATTATTTCTTCAACAGACATTTCTCTACACCCCAATGACGCTTCTTAACAATTTTTATCTCTCTAGAGCAGAGACTTCTTTAGAGACGAAACCACCTTAGATGGGTAGCATTATGGTTTAGCGTGAAATTCGTTCACAAACTGATTTTTGCAAGAATCTCTCTAAAAACAGAGACCGCGGAAGCGAGGAGCTTTAGCCCCCTCCCCCAATAATTTCTAAATTGTATTTGAAATCAAACAAAAGTCGCACTGCTCTTGGTTTTTAGCATGTTTAGCTATCCCTCCCCCCCCCCCCCAACAAGAAACATTATGGCACCCTCAATCTGTTATATGCTCCGTCGTTTTTGTCTAAAACGTGCAAACAATCATTTCCGAAAATTGTTACTTTCTCGTGCAAGCAAGAACAACGCTCTACAAAAGATTTTTCACTAGATCTGCTAAACGACAGAAAACCTCTTCTTTGCCATCAAAGCCGGGATAACTCTTTATAACGTACAATGCCTGCCAAAAGTCTTGGAACACTGACGTCATTCTCCAAGATCAGAATCAATCATCCCCCTTTCCCCTACAGAACAATGTTGGTTTACTATGAAACGGGCAGGGATTTTAGTAAGATCTTTCTTTTGCGCTTCTTTTATGATATTTCTCTAAATTATCAACATTTCTGTAAAGGAAAAGGGCAGAAGTAGTTATTTTTTCGAAAAGGAATGAAAGATATGAAATGCAATGCAAGTTGCTGGATGTTGCAAGTACGTTTGGCAGACATTGTACAAACAATTTTGCCGCCCAAAAATGCTTTTTTACTACCCAAGCAAATTAAAAGTAACCTTCTTATGAAGCGGACACCTCTCTTCAGACATTACCCCCTGCCAACATGTTTTCTTATCTAAGAGCCCTATTATATTTTCAATTACAATTTGTCTTTTCATTTCATGAAGCAGGGGATGGAGCTTTTTTTAACTAATTAGACATTATGTATTGTTTGGTAGATAGTGCTAAAATTATACATGTATAATCCTTTTGCATAAAACTAACAAAAGGTTTAATTTTGACTTTATCAGTTAAAGACTAAATATTTACATTCCTCGTCTATCAATGAACTCAATAAGAAACAAGGTTAGTTCTTCAATTTCCTAATTCGGTAGACTTAGACAATGTGATGTCAAAATGATTATCATTTCATTTTGCCAGCCGTCTGGTCTCGTAATGAAACGCAATTCTTCGTTAGGTTCAAGTCAAAGCATGAAAAATATTAGTCTGGCAAAGAAGAAGACATCCTGCTAGGGGGAGGGGGCACAGATTGGTAACAACCCCAGTTGCACAGATTGGCAACAACCCCACCAACAGCCAGCAGGGCAATGGCCCTGCCCTACTAAGGCAAGACAATAACCTACCAACAAAATTTGATTCCAAGCAGAGTATGGGTTTGATATTCCCCCTAGACTCCCCCTGCTGTTCCCCTAAGATATACCCCTATTGTTCTCCCAAAGACTTCCCTTTTTCCCTCAAGACTTCCCCCCAAAAAGACTTGCGGCTTTCTCAGATGAACCCTACCCTGCGGCTTTCTCCGATGAAATTTTTGTCTTCCCCGTCAAGAACGGCAGCCAAGATTAGAAAATTTTTACCATAATGAAATTTGGGGCCTGAGTTACACAACACCCGGTTGGGGTTACTCCCGTGTAAACCCTCAATCTGAAGTGATATTAAATCCATCTTTCACATCGCATCTTGTTCATAGAAACGCGCACTTCTTCCAGAGAGTAGTTTCACAAAGCGCACGAAAACCTCTTCTTCAACGTTCCTTTCATTTTGATGGGGCATTTTAACTAAGAGAATTTCAGGGGTTTGTTTTCTTCTTTCCCAGCTATTCATTTTAGCGCCTATGGTGTGATCTCAAAGAAGATTCTTTGCCAAAACAGCAAAAACTGTTTCATATCTGCATTGGACATGGCAACCCAGCGTCATGCCACACAGAAGCAACAGACTTACAGAAGTAACAGTCGTGTACAGACTTGCAAAAGCGAATTGCTTTAATTTTGGAGGACATTCCAAAATGAAAACCAATTCAGTGTCATGTTACTCGGGCCTTGGTCTTCTCCAACAAGTTTCAGTAATCCCCGTGAAAAATCTAGAATTTAGGAATACTTCATGTTGTATTTAAAATGTCCTTTAGAATAGGGGTAGAAAGCAATTCAAAAATGGAGGGGGCACATGAAGTCAAAAAGGGTCAACTCTGAAAGCTGCAAGTAGGTATTTGAACAGTTTTTCTGAAAAGTGGGGGGCACAGGCGCTGCAGAAGTTTTGAAGGAAAAAAAATTCTACAGCACTATTTGAATTAACCAAATATTAAATATATTATTTTGCCATTGGGTTATCAACAGACGAAAACAGAATTTAGCCTACAAGTCTATTAACAGAATTGCTGCCTACCACATAATCATTCATTGCCCAAGACTCATAGGGGTGGGGTTGGGGGGTGTCTATACTCTAGCTCTGCTGTTTTTTTGCATTTGTCTGCACCCCCACTTAGTGCATTTAATTGCAGGGCCTACCAGCGCTTCTGTTTAATTACAATTATAAATAAAATAATAGACATCTAGAAACTGCAATCAATTCTTAACCAGCTAAACTTTCAAACAAAACCCAGGTAAGAAAGTATATCAGGAGTGCACCCGAGACTATAACCATCACAGAAATTTGGAACATGTAGCTTAGTCTGCTTTTCCCCTTTCTACAACCAAATTTTATTTCTGGGTTAATTTAAGATAAAAGCTGCTATCACTGTCTTTACGTGGCTATATTATTGTTAGTAAATTGACAAAGTGATCATTTAGCGGAGCTCCTTGAAGCCCATTCCATCTCAAACATATTCTGACAAACTTTATAGCAATGATTTTGCTTAAACCTGAAGAAATTCTGACCAATTTTCCGGCAAGCCTCTGGTGCACCCAAGACCTTGTCAAAAAGTGAAATGTTTCCAGTCTGGATATAATAATACATTTCTTTATACAGGGTTATCTTTTCAGCAACAAATGAACAAGGGCCCTCGAATAAATGAATAAATAAATACCACACCTTGTTTTCTTACAATCTCATACACAGCACTGTTTGCAACACTCTACTCATTCCAAACCCCCTCAGTTTATTAGTTTGTACGAAATATTCAAAGCGTACGAAATATTGAAATATTCTTAGATATTAAATGCTCTTGCACAACCAGCATGCTTTGCGACTTTATTTTATAAACCGGCTTAATATCGTACTGCATGAAAATACAAAACAAAATCAATTTCTCAAGACAGCTGCCGCTATGCATGCCCCTTGCACGCGAGCCTTTAAAGTTCATTCAGAACCCTAATTATTGCAACTTAAGGCTAAACTTTTAACTTATTAAAGTTTAAAACAAGCAAATAAATTGAAATTTATGAATCTAAGCTGCCAGTTAAATTTTTAATGTTGAGCTTGAATCTGTCCAATCAAACCTTCTAAATTGGTTGTTATCAGGGATGGCAGTGAGGTGGAGGGGGGGTTTTGAATAGGCAAAAAACTCCTTGCCATTTATGGAGGGAGAGAGAATGAAATACTCTTGATCTACCATAACATATTATTATCTCTACCTCTAGTGCCTCTACCTCTTCTAAAAGTACCCTAAAATTCTAAATATAGTCCTTTCCAATCGAGTGTAAGCCCCCCATTCCTGGGACAAAAACTAGCTTCAGAATTTAAGCCCTCCTGTATGTACATATGTATATTGAACTAGACATTTGTATTGGAATTTACCATATTTTCTCTCTTCAACATGAATACACACACTTACTAGTTGGAAGTACAACAAACTCTAGACATGGTATAGCGTTAAGAAATATGGGGAGTTTAAAATGTTGGGAAGGGGCTAAAAAACCGAATAAAGAGAGGGGTAATAAATATTTTTCCTACCTTATTATATGACTCAAAATATTCAACTTGGCTCTACTTTCTACGTATTGAAAAAACTCTTGTACCGAACTTTTTGACTGCATTTCCTTAAGACTTTATTCTTCGTTTTTTCCATTTCTGTATCCGCATTTTTTTGCTTCGAATTTTTATAACTTGGCGCCATTTTAAAATAGGCCTAATTTTCGATCAGTTGTTGTAGTTGTTGAAGAACAAGCTGCTATGGCAACCACAGACCCCCTATCTCCAAGAAAACTACGGAAAACGCCAAATGAGAAAAAAACTTCAAAGTTATAAAACAAAACAACATTGATTAGCCTAAAAACCTCCCCCAAACCTCCCAACGATTAGGAATTTCTTCTGTTTTTGGCGATTTTTCTGCAGCCCCCTGCTCCACCACCGCTCATCAGCATCCTTGAAACGGTTACCAGGTAAAAATTATCGGCTATGAAATTCTTAATGACAGGATAATTAACTTTGCAGAGAAATAATAGCTCATTGGGGATCAATGCAGGAAATTCAAGGCAAATGGTTTGATACTGCGGAAAAGATTAAGGAAATAGGCAAGAAATGACAGAACCATATCCAACCTTCTGTGGAGTTGCACGTTTACAAAATTGAAATTTAGAGAAATCTACAATCCCGGATTAACAGTGATGGACCTTTATGTCTGCCTCACCTAAGGTTCAGTGTTGATATACCTGCTTCTGAAATTAATGTGCTCCAAGTTTGAAAAGAAAACGGGAGAGAGCATCACTGGACTTAGAAAATAGACTGAATCGAGCTTCTTATTTTCTTGAAATGCCATACCCTGGGTGCCAAAGTTTCCATTATTTAGTCAAAGAAACACATGGAACAAGTCACAGAAATACTTTTTGAGCGAAGATAGGAAACAGAGATCTCTCTTACTTTATACTAACGAGTCTGGTACCCAGGGTAGTTGGTCAGTAAAACTGCCACCAAATAAAGACAAGCAAATTTCAGCTAGGTAAAGTGTCATGTATAAACCCTGCCCACCCCCCCCCCCCCTACGGCTATTGTAACAGGACCAATCATATTGTAAACTGCAATCACGTGATATGTCAATTATAATTGATAGTAGTATATAAATCGAAAGATTGGAAAAAAGAGGAGATTGAATTTTGATTTGAATACAGAAGAAAGTTGTGTTATTTTTTCAACGCTCTACCATTACGATCTATCACACTATACCTTGCAATGAAAATTTTTTAGTATTGACGAAATTACAACAAAATGGAGGAGTAAGAAAATTATGTTAGAGCTTTTGAATACTCCTCTGTTTTCTCCCACTGCTCCTGCAACACAAGACCTATTGATTTATAAACAAGTAGCAAAACTGCCCCTTCAGCCATTTATTGAAGACAAAAACTACTTTTGTGGCACAAAATTCAACTAATGTTTTGAAAAAGCAAAACAATTAAAACATACTCCAGCTGTTTGTTTAAGGATTTGTACTCTGAAAATCGTCAGACAGAAAGCCTTTCTTCTATATATAATTTTTGCTTTTTTAAAAGCCACTTTCAAAATAAACTAACTTTTTTCTCAATTTTTAAACCAAAAAGGCTTTTAATTCCCCTGCCAAAATCTTAGAGAAGAGACTAGGCTTCGTTTTCCATTATTCAAGCTAAATGGAATCTTGTGGACATATGGTGCTTGCTACTGCAAAAATTACAAATTGCATCACCGATTTTGACAACTATCGGTTTTTAAATGTAACAATCACTGTGTGAAAACGAAAGTATGCTATTCCAAAGAAACAATATTTTGGTATTACGCAACACTATTTTATCAGCTAAACCAACCAAAGATTGTAAACTATACTTGCAAAAAACATTTTCAGATACCTTACGTAAAATATTATAAATGTCACTAAAAAATATTATACAAATAAGTGTGACGTAACATATTGCAATCGATAATTTGGCAAAGGAGTGTCAAACGGAAGTTTCCTTTTTTTGGATTTTTTTTCAATTCCCTTCCGAGTTTTATTACAATTAAGGGGCAGGCAGTCTTGAGGATGATTCATTCGAAAATGATTCATTTGCCCTTGTTACTGATATATCGATCTGTTATAGATCGCTTAAACATGGGTTTGTTTCTAGCAAATTAATATTTTTACGTATTCAGAAGGGTCGTTATCAACGCAACTTGACCTGAATCAGAAGGATAATAGCATGACTGGAGCATATCACAGAACTGAGGGGTGGGCGGGTGGGGTTGCCACTAATACCTCACTTTACGTTCACTGCCATGCACCTTGAACCTATGCATCATATACACAAGGGAGCTTTAAATAAGGCAACGAAATTTTTTGCCAACGCATGAAAAAATTCAAACAAATTTCCATGAAAATTATAAAGTCACGGGAACTGCCATGAATACGGAGAGGCTTCAAATAAATCCCCCCACCTTCGAACAAGTAGCCTCCAACCAGTGGCGGATTTAAGGGGGGGGGAAACTAGGGGCAGTTGCCTCTCCCTCAACGAGTTGAAGCAAGTCTGGCACCCCTTTTTTGGAAATTGTGCGCCCCTTTAGAAGAATGAGAATCAGATGAAAAGGTTCTTCAAACGGTAGGTTAATTTGCTTCAAGGAGTGCCTCAAAGTCAAGTTGTTTATTCTGAAAAGGTATCTGAAATTGTTGTATACAGCGTACTCTCGTAACCAATATTTAAAAATTTTTCAGCGCCCCAACTACCAACTGCCCCTCCTTCAAATTTGCTCTAGATATGCCCCTGCCCCCAACTGAATGAGCCCACATCCTATAGCCCCACATCCTTCGAATAAGCCAACATGGGCTAAAGTACTGTCTCAAAAGCAATAGGTTTATCCAAATATATCTGCATCTTTTAGCCCACTGACCAGCCTTAAACAGAACAAGAAAATTTACCCGATTTAAATACCCCCACCTTCAAACAAGCCCCCCTCAAATGAACCTTATTCTGATTTTCTTTTGCAAAATAAGTCCGCGAGGGCACATTTGAGGCTATACGATAGGGTTTATTGGCCTCTTGCCCTCACCGATCTGAGAACAGGCAGAAGCGTCTATCGACGT
Organism: Rhopilema esculentum; assembly: GCF_057945365.1. Classification (NCBI taxonomy): domain Eukaryota; kingdom Metazoa; phylum Cnidaria; class Scyphozoa; order Rhizostomeae; family Rhizostomatidae; genus Rhopilema; species Rhopilema esculentum. The sequence continues at coordinate 1,733,202 of NC_142815.1, read as the reverse complement.
CCCTTCTCCCTTGCATCCCTGGCCTGAGTCCCCGTTTCCTTCGGTTCATTATATTATCGTTAGTCCTTGATTGATGATGATTACGCAAAATTTCAAGTCATTATTGCAAATGATAAATAAGTAAAGATCAAGAAAGCCATGATTAGGGTGCTTTGATCATCAAGCAGAAAATTGAGGATATCATTTTGTTTTTATATCAATATATAAACGCTGGAAGGTGGGATGAAGCGGAATGAGGGAATTACTAGGGATTTTCAAAAAAACAATAGGATTTTCACAAAAGGTGTACGAGATTTTCTTGGAGTGATTTGCCCCTCGATAACAATAAGCCAACCTTTCTAGATCAATGCTAGTCATGCTAAATAGAGATTTTTTATCGTGTTATGTGTTATTGCTATTAAACTCTTGACCAACACTGCATCATAACAACTCTGCTTTCCCAACCATTGAAACCAATGCTTAAGAAATTGTGAGGGTTACCTAACGTAATGAATTAGCATCGCATCATTTCATCGATTCACAATGCTACTGACCTTCCTTGGAAAATTCTTGGAAAGGAAATTACAAAAACCAGCTTTTTTATAAATCTTTATAAATTTCGTCATGTAGCTTTACTTTTTAATAGGGGAAAAGGAGTTCTCTATTCACCTCCGGATTTCTTTGGTTCCGGTACCAAAGGAACGTTTGTACCAGTTGATTCATATCCTTTAAGAAGAGGAAAGGGGAACAGCAGGCATTGTGAAATGTTGAAAAAGTAGTGGTCTAAAACGTGGGGGGGGGGGTGGGGGGCTAAATCCGAATAAATGAGGTTTTATTGGTGGTTCGTTTCTCAATATTTCCCATTTTCTTCAAAAAGTGGGTAAAGCCCCCACCCCCTGCTACGCGGTGCCTTGTACAGAGCAATTACCTTGCCCCAGACCAGCATTTTGAGGCAATTCTTGCCCGAATTGATGAGATGCGTCGTGGGAATTTGACTGTGTTTTTGTGTGACCAATATGTGTTTTTGTTCGGCCAAACATGCCAAAACAATACACTCTTTTTTTATGAGAACAATTTTATAAAAACACGAGCCTTAAAACTGGTCAAAAGTTTAAAACAAATTGCGAATGAGTCGAGGCTGAGCTTCTGCGAAATGTAATTTTGAACAACGTTTTTTCTCAAAATATTCAAGTTTTTCAGCAAATGAAGGCTGTCTCACTCGCTTTGTTGGCAAATGAGGCCTGTTCACCACACTAAAGCGAAAAAGCTAGCACTCGCACTTCATACACCCTGTTAGTTCAAGAATAAATAAAGAACAACCTAACCTCAGATTTTCGAAAAAATTAAGGACAGTCAGCCTGAACTTAAATTTACTGCTTCTTATATAAAGAGAGTGTATTTTAGGCCAAATGATGTGTTGATGAAAGTTCTAGTTAAGCATAAAAAAAGTTTATCGTTGAAAGTCATAAAGCAGCTATCCTATTAAAAAGTAAAGTTACATAACGAATGTTAGAAAGATTCATACAAAAGCTCGTTTCTGTAATTTCCTTTCCAAGAATTTTTCAAGGAAGTTGCTTAGCATTGTGAATCGATGAAATAATGAGATGATAATTCATCACGTTAGGTTTTAACCCAAGTTTAATCTTCCTATGATGCTGTAAAACTCATAATAAATCTATCTCTTTAAAGCTAATCCAGGTAAATTACTATAGAAAATAACGTTCTAAAAATATTCAAAAAAAATATTAAAAAAGGATTAGGAAACCAAAAAACTTGCTGGCAGAACTAGAGTCTAGTTTTTGCAGAAAATATTTTGGTACCGGTCGCTTTATTTAAAGGGACAATATGAAGCTCAAAACTCTTTTGGCAGATTGTGGGTCTGCTTAATGCGTTTAATTTTCCTAAGGAATGTTTGTACCCTTTTTGAGGAGAAAAGGAGTACAGAAAGCACAGTGGAGCATTGAAAAAGTGGGGGTCTGAAAAAATGTAGAGGGGGTAGATCTGAATAAACAGAGGCTTTATTGGTAGTTCATTTCTTAATATTTTGAATTTTGTGCAAAAAGTGGGAGGGCTAAAGCCCCCCATCCCTTTGCTCCGTGGTGTCTTGTATAGACCCTTTATCTAAAAATATGTACTCATTCTTCGTACATAAAAAGAGTAGGAAACCAAAAAAACTTGCTGGCAGAGTTTAGTTCTCAGTATTTCAATATTGATAGCTCAGAACTCTATTGGCAGATTGATAAAGTTGGTCTGCTTAATGCGTTTATTCTTCTAGGGATTATCAAGTTGTATTTATTACATAACATTAAATATTGTACGTAAAATGGACTGTCGTGAATTTCAAGTTCATAAGTTGGGAGTTTTGATGGTATTCGTTTCAAAACTGATTCGCCTATGCTGATAGCAAATTTTTTAATATAAACAGGAGCAATAGTAATATAAATTATGAAAAAGAAATTCTATCCGATATTAGGAAACCTAGCTATGTTTGCAAATGAAAGGAGAGCTTAAATGCCAATAGATGTTGAAATGGTTTAAGAAAGAAGCATAGTTTGAAGATGAACCTAATACTGGAAAAAAATTGCCTGTTCCCCGTAAAATATTTAAAAATATGATTGGAAATGAGAGAACCATTACATATGCCTGTTCGAAGTTAGAAAACAAAACTACGATTGGAAATGAAAAAATATTGCCTGTTTACAACAGAATATTCAAAATAAACTATAGAAATGTGATTGAAAGAGAGAGAAGCATCATGTATGGTTGTTCAAAGATAGAAAATAGAACTTCGATTTGAAATGAAAGAAAAATAACATTTACCTGTTCAAAAATGTTGTAGCATCGAGTGATAGTAGCACAACCCTGAGCCATCTTGCTGCCTCGTCCGTTCAGTGGGTCTACCAACTTCATCTCAAATCTCAGGAGCTGTACGTTTTCATGCAAATCAAAACTTAATGGCAGTATGTCTCCACGTGCAACGGAACTTTTAAAACAAATCACTTAATAATTAGTTTCTTATACTGTTCTTTGAGCCCGAAGATGGAATTCAGAACTAAGTCTTTAAAACGATGTCATTCGCTCACTGTAGCAAAAATAACTAGATCAACCATGTGATGAAATTATCTTTAAAAAAATCTATTTAATGATACTATTGTTGGACTAGCAAGGGGGTAGCTGACAAAAAATGACGTCAAAATCACGCAGTACAATCGGTCAATTCAGTGCATTGGCATTGAATCTTAAAGCATTCAACTCAACGTTCGGACAGAAAAAGATTGATGGATTCGTATAAAACCGTTTATGTTGCTATAACTAGGGGTGAATTACCAAAGGGGCTAAGCCCCTGGGTGTAAAACCTCATTCGAGATGGCAGTGAAAAAGCTTGTCAGAGGTATACAATAAGAGGTATGTCATAATACGCCTTGCTTGGTGAATATTATATCAGGCACCGTGGAGCAAAGGGGGGCTGGGGGCTTTGGCAATAAAATCTTTGCAAAAAATGCCAAATATGAAGTAATAAACTAACAGTAAAGCCTCTTTTTATACGGTTTTAGCCCCGCCCCCTACTTTTCTAGACCCCCACTTTTCTCTACGCTCCGCAGTGCCTGAATACAACAGATCCAAGTTGAAACTTGAAGACTCATGCTTAAGAGGATCACCTGGCAACTGTCAATTATTTGTTTCTTATATAATAGTCTATAAAAACTGCGATTATACCTGTCTGATATATCGTGGTTGATGCCATTAGGCAGAGCTGTACATGTGTAAAGAACAGGACAGTCTTAAGCAGGGTTGCCGCTTTAAAAAGTTAGAAAGAGAACTTTCTACACCAATCAACACACCCATGTACACACCCATGTGCAAGGATGGTTCAGTTGTTAGAGGCGCTGACTACAGACCCAAGGATCCGTGCTTCGAGTCCCTGGCATGACCAAACTTTCACCCAGAGTGGGGAGAGTCACCAGCTCTCTGTAATTCCAGGCATAGGAATCATGAGGTGTGGTCACATCGAGAGGAAGGACCAGGACACTGCTCGATAAGCATAGCTTCTCAGTGTCCTAAAACTACCTTCGGATGTTAGGTAGCAACAAATACAAATACAAATACCTACATACTTGCATTTATGTTAAAGAGTCTCTTTAATGTATATTAAATCATTCACCAGCTCTCAAATGCTAATAGGATTGTTCATTCGTGGAAAATTAAAAGCACGGAAAAGGTGAAATTCACATTGCCAAGTAAGGAACTCGCCTAACCAAACATGTACTGGCTTGCTAAGGGAGGGGGGGGCTAATTACCCAAAATTGATTTAAATTATTTATCTTAATTTAAAAAGGGGTGTTTGGGGAACAAAGGACACAATACTTTAACGGGTTGTTTATGTTGTCCAAAATCACATTTTTAAGGTCAGAACCTCGTGCATTTACTCTCAAGACAAGGGACGCCTCATTACATCAGACAGCAACCCTGGCCATACAACCCTGGCCATAAATTTCCAAAAAAGGGGCGCCAGACTTGCTTCAACTCGTTGAGGGAGGGGCAACTGCCCCTAGTTGCCCCCCTTAAATCCGCCACTGATTGGTGTACAAGCAAAATTAAAGTCTCTTAAGCAATCAGAATCTGTTTTCAAAATTGGCCAAATATCGTACCGCATGAAACTGCAGAGTACAGTCCATTGCATCTCGTGTGAAATAACAATCTCTGCCTTTTATTAACATCCCACACTGTATGTTCTAACCATTGAAATATTTCTATGATTCCTATTTCTGAACTAACTCGCCTCTTTCTGAAGTGATCTGACAATTTTCTTCAAATGCGTAATCTAACAAGCCAGTTAAAATGTTGCCCCCCTGGTTTTCAGGTCACAAGGTTCTAGAAGCTGAATCAGAAATCGCTCGTGATTGTTCGCAGAACGGGTGCCAAGTCGCTTGCCAAATCGCGGTCATCCCAATGTACAATTGAAAGGCAGGAATGGCAATGGAGCTTAATTAAAGTTCTGCAAGGGACCCGAAGTTGTTTACCATGGCAAATACAAAAAGTGTTTACATCAATTTTCAGCGTCTACAAGTCAGAAGGAGGTTTCCTTATACGAGGCTCTTTATTCTAGTCACTGATTCTAGTTCACATCAATTGTCATTAGAAATTTCTCGGCTTCGATTTTTCAATAACAATATTATCTAAAACGGGATAAAGAGAGACAAGAAACCTCTTGCTGTTTCTTTAAGCCTATTCACATTTTGTTAAGGCAGAAATCATCAAATAATTTCTCAAACTCTATCATTGATTTCCCTACCAAACTGGCGACTAAACCTGGCAATAAATAACATATAAACATATCAATAACAAATAAACCATTTTCATTTGATAGTATGTTGAGATACTTTTTGTGAATCTAGAAAGAAATGAAACGAAATGAAAAGATTCCACAAATCGGCACTCACAGAGTGAGTCATCGCGTATTTGTTTTTATGTCTGTTACTACCTATCTTCTGAAGTTGTTATTAGGACACAGAAAAGCTGTACTGTTACAGCAGCTTCCTGGTTGTGACCACCGCTCGATGTCACCGATCCAGTCCATGTCCCTTAAGGATTGTGCCATCTTGCGCAGACGAGCGAATGAGAACCCACTTTGTCTGGCATCTTGGAGAGCGGTCATGGCATCATCTTGCTCTTTAATGAGGTTACGAATGTCACATTCTTCCATGTATGTTTTTGACATGTTGTTTGGAGAAATGACAGGTGTTTGGAATAACAGAACTACACCTGGTGACTCTCATCACTTAAAGTGGAAGGTTGGTCTTCTCAGTGACTTAAATCCCGGACCGATAGACATAACGTCCGCGATTTATTTAAATATTTATTGTGAAGTGCACTTCTGCATTTGTGCTATGACAGAACATCTCTTCTACTTCTCGTTTGCAGGTTTGATAGTATATGAGATCAATGGCGGTGCCAGCCACTAAGCTCTGGGAGGGGGGGGGGGACAAACCAAACAAATTTAAGCCACGCCCTTTTAACCAACCAGAAAACGCCCTTTTACCAACAGGGAACGCCAATTATATCCGAAGGGAACGCCTATGACCAACGTTTGTTTGAAAATTGGCAGTTTGAAAATCATAGGATTACATCACAAAAAGTACGGTGATAAATATCTCACCCCTCCCCCAACATTTTCTCATCGAATTTGGACGAAATACAAAATCGATTCTGCTGAGAACTGGGAGGGGGACGTGTCCGCCGGCACCGTGGCGCCGGTACTGTATGAGATAAAGGACAAATCACTTTTTTAGGCATAGAGTACACCCTGGTTTCGATAAGAAGCAAAAGAAAAGAAACAAATGAGGTTAAAAATCGACATCAACATTATTTTCAACAACAAATCAAGCCAAATGTTATGTGTCGAAACTTCAAATATTACAGCAAAAATTAGTTTTCAGAAATTCATGAATAATACTAAAACTAACAATCTGTGAGTAGCTCGATTTTAATAAAACTTTGACAATGACCGTTGTCGTATTCAGAAAAAGAAAAACAAAGCGTTCTCCTAGCTTGGGTGATTTTTCCTATGGTGGGGGGGGGGGGGGAGGGGGGAGTAGTGAACAGGTTTGACTCAAAGCTGCCAAGAGTAATTTTGCAAAAGGCGACGTAAGCAAGATTTTAGCAACTATAGGACAAGGAGGACTGGGACCAAGTGACGTCATTGGAATTCAAAATCGAAAATAATCTGTTTTGGCAGAATTGTGATTCATGAAATTTTTATTGATTCGGAATATGTTTGTTTTTATTGAAAGTTATGGAGTTCTAATTGATAATTATAGAAGTTTTGAGACTGATTTTAGAATTTCAAGGAAAAAAGGGTGGATTTAACAAGAATAATATATCAAAGAAATTGTATTTGACATTAGTTGAAAGTAGTTTTAAGCTATGCAAAAGATTATTTCAAATTCATCGAAATAATAAAATTAAAACCTGAGAATGACAGTGCAATTGAAAGAATTCTAGTCATAAAAAATCAGTTTATGCGAAAGCTATTCTATGATAAAACTATTTAAGGATTCAGAAATTGGAACAAAAGAGGGGGGATTTCAGGCGGTTGGTTAGCGAAAGATTTAGTATTTTGTAAATTGAGGATTTGGCAAAAGAATAAGACAGGAGTGTAGGTGGAATGTGGGTAGAAAATGCCTTGGGTGTAGAGAGGTTTAAGAAGGGGGAAAGGGGGCAGGAGAGCGAAGAAGAGTGTGTGACAGGAACAAAAGAGGATTTGTTTCTTTTTTTATTATTTTTCTTGAAGTCACAGCATGTAGCATAGCATCTTTTCTCGACAACCCTGTTTAAAACAGTTCAAGGTTAAAAAAAACAAGCAAGGAAAAAGGGAATTGAATAGAAACACGTTTAGGTTGAAAACAGGCCTAAATTAGTTATTTGCTAAAAGATAAGTTGTAGAAGCGAAAAAGTGAAAATTTTCTTATCAATGAACCAACCCTCGTCCTCGAAGTCAAAGAGTACATGCAATGTACTCAATCGATAGTGCGCATGCGCATTAAATTCAATATACACTGCGCTTGCGCATCACAATATATCAACAATGCGCATGCGCTTTTAATTAAAAAACAGGGGGTTGGTTCATTCATTAAAATACTTTCGCTATCTCACTCCCCGGTCACAGGGGGTATGTGGTCGAACAATTCAAATAGTCTCTTTCTTTTCAGCAAAGAAGTTTCTTAGCGTATAAACCTGTCCTGCAGCGACCAGTACCATCAAAACAGTCTGACCAAGCGACCAGTACTTGACCCGGTCAAAAAGGTATTCAGCAACGTTGCGACCGGTCGCCATCCGCAATTTGTAGTGTGTTTGGTAATCAATTATGACCTAAAACCAGAACACATGACGTCACAGAACCGCTTAAACCAGTCACATCTTGGAATCGATCGAAAAGCAGACTTGGGGTCTACCAGACATTTCACCAAAAAATGCGAAATTCGAAGCATAAGAAATCGCAAACGCGAAACAAGAAATTCGCAAAAATCAATTTGACCAGCAATGCGCCTTCAATTGAAGCGAAATTCGACAAAAGCAAATGTCATTTAATTAGAACTCAAGACGAGGTGACAATCAGGGTCTACATTTTTCTTCAATAGAACAGTTTCGGGGATAGCGCAAAAGGAGGCCTTAACATCCCCACTGCCATAACGATTCTTGAAACCTAATAACCGAACTTTCAAATACTAGGGTCTTCCTGTAATTAGGATAAAAGGTCGGTCACTGCAGGCATGCATAAGCATTTTCCTTTATGTTTACCAGCTCACCTGGTTGAGAACAAGGACGATCTTTCGAATTCAGGAGAATGGGCGCATTACGGGCTAATTTGCTATAGGGTTATTCAGTGTGACGTCACAAAAACAATTTTTAGAATCTTTTAATTCAAATCACATAACGTAAAAGAATGCCATTAAATTCTGCTGAATATGCAAAATCAGTTAAACATGTGAATAAATCGAGTGAGATATGATTAATTGAAGATTTAAAGACGCACTTTATATGAAATAAAATAGAGAGTCTGGTCTAGTGCGCCCCATTCTCGTTCTTGTGTGCTGATATTAACCAATCAAGAGCGAGTGTACAGATTTCTGTACTTTCAAAAGTCACAGCGAAACAATAAACTTAGCTCTGGTATAAAACATTGAACAGAACACAACATATATAAATGCTAGCGACCGTAACGATTTAGTTTGAAGATGCTGTTAAAACTGTACTCAAAGAATATTTTCCGCATGTTGTGGAACTTAACACAGAACAGCATCGAAAGCCTTGTTTGTAGAGAGAAGAGACACCTTCGCCATATTGCCAACTGGCTTGTGCTCATCTGGCAATATCTCAGCCAATTTGTAACAAATTCAACCGATTTTTGCAAATTTAGATGTATTCAATGACGCTTTTTCAGGTTGTGGGAACAAATTTCAAAATTTTCAAAAATAGATTTTTGTGACGTCATCACTTGAAATGCTTTGGTAGTGATACCCAGCGCTAAATTACGGACTATACATGAAGGACTTAATCTGAATATGCTATAAAAACAGAGTATGACCTGATCAACAAACCTTAAGTGCTTCATGTATGTTGACGGCGGATGTTTCCAACTGGGTCATGGCACCAAACTTTGGATCCTCATGTGGCATCGCTGGCAGCGGAGGAGCTTCACCATTCTGCATGTCAAAGTAGACGGTTTTGTGGGAGAACGAAGAGAATTCGTTGCCGAAACAGAACGTGTATTCACCTGGCAAAAGAAGAACAGAATAGTTGAAAGAAAAGACTTTTGATTTGTAGCTAGTTTATGAATAATTATAATTCATGTAATTTATGCTAGCCTTGTTTCTGTTATGCATAAATAAAAAGTGCTATCATTGATTTACAATGCCTGCAAAAAGTATTCGGAACACCCAGCAATTTACATTGCATTTTATATCTTTCATTCCTTTACCGAAAAAAATTTACTTCTTGCACCCCCTTCCCCCTAAAACAATGTTGATAATTTAGAGAAATATCATATAAGAAGCGCAAAAGAAAGTGCTTCCTAAAATCCTAACCCGTTTCATAGTGAACCAACATTGTTCTGTAGGGGAGAGGGGGATGATTGATTTTGACTTCGGAAAGTGACGTCAGTGTTCCAAGACTTTTGGCAGGCATTGTAGTTAGTCATGTAACAACCGCAATATGGGTTGCACACAATTTTTTTCTCACACTTCTTCAAGCCCTTTTCTATATGACAGGGCTGTTTACAGATTGGAAAGGGGGTACGCATACAAAAAGCAAGATTATTTTCTAATTGTTTTAAGTCGAGCTATGAAAAGCCCCCAGGCTTAAGGCCCCCTACTCTTGTAGTGCTGCATGAAAGGGGCGAGGGAGAGAGAGGGGAGGATAACATTCACGCATAACGTCTAATGTAGCACGATGAAGAAACTTTTAAAAAGGCTAATGTAGCATGTGCGTGCTTTGTCCCGCGGCATTAACGCAGATCTTCTCGTATTTACCGTGGTTGCCAATATCGGCCACATTTGTGTGTCAATGTTTCAATAGGGTTCTAAAGTGATGACGTCACAAAAATTTATTTTTAAAATTTTTTGAATTTGAATTCTATAGCTTGAAAGAGCATCATGAAATACCTCTAAATGTGCACAATCAGTCAAATGTGTTACGAATTGGCTGAGATATGGCCACATGTGCATAAGCTCTTGCCCCATCAAACCTCTTTATTTTGGTCTCAGTTCATAACTTTAGGAACAGAGCGAAAATAACAGTGATTCGTTAGCAAACTTCAAATCTTTGATTGGCAGTATCTCGCCCAATTTGGAATATACCTCACCCACCTTAAGACTCATTTGATTAATTTTGCATGATTGGAAATATTTCATGGTGAAATCTTATGTCCTGAGGTTAAAATTTAAAAATTTTAAAAATAGGTTTATGGTGACGTCACACTCTAGAACTCTACAAGACAAGCGTATGAACGAGCAGCAGTTTAAGGGGGTCTAGGGGGGCCATCTAGGGTGCCATGGCCCCAGGCCCCGCGCTTATGATAGCCAACAGGGGCCCCACACCTAAAAAAAAGATAGAAATTGTAAAAACAAGGGCCCTCCAGATGCTTTTGTCCCCGGGCCCTGCAGTACCTAAAACCGCCACCGATGGTTAGATCTGATTGAAGAGAGAGGAGACAAAGCTCAAAGCATCACAATTCGAAAATTTGAAACCCTTTCACGAGGGTACCCAATTTGTTTTTCCGAGAAGCGGGCATCGTCATATTCCGGAGCCGGGCATCAGGAACTGACAAATATTTGTAAGCGGATTCAGGATTCAGGAATCGAATTCTTATAGCTAGTTTTTATTACAAATAAAAATCATAAAATTGCTTTTGATGTTATATTAATGAAGGTTTAGTTCTCATTAAAAGTTAAAAAATTGCGAAATAATCTCAGATTATACTTTCACAAAATTTGAGCCAGGTTTTTAGATCTTGAAACTTTAGCAATCTTTAAACAAAATGTTCCCAAATAACATATGAATAAAAAATATTCTTATAAACTATTTTGCTATAAGAAAAATTAAGATACAGGAAATTACCATAAACTGGCTGTACTTTTCGAACAATGACAAGAAAGACTCCTATCTGAAAATACTATATTCCCAAGCATAAACGCCGCATAAATTTTCATAATTTAAACGCCGCATAAATTTTCATAATTTAATCGCCATGGACTATCTCAATATCTCACTTAAGAAGATCCCATTCGATTTTGGAATATAATGCTCTATTTTAGAAGACTCTCGTTCTATTTTCGAAAATGATGATCGAATTTTAGACGATTTGCGCTCTATTTTCGAAAAGAATATTCGATATTCGAAGGTACGTTGAAATTTACACAAATAAGCGAAATTCTCTTGGGTTCCGTCTAGTGAATAGTAAGTCAAAGAAGGAATGGGTCCGTATAAAGTTGGATCAGAAGTATTTCAATAATTCTTTTAAACCCAATAATTGACGTTGCTGAAATCAAAATGTTTACGATGAAACCACAGTGCTACATCTAGATTAAGATTACCTAAACGATACTGATCTTAAACAGAACCTTGAAACGAGACTATGATAATTCATCAATCTTCCGCTTCCTATTCATATCTCCTTCACAGAGGTTCCCTTCTCTTCTACGCAGGAAAACTTTAAAGGTGACAACTTTTAAGTCAAACTTCCCCACCGAGGAAACTTTCCACAAGCTACAAGATGTTTACAAAAGTACATTTGGCATATGCTGATGGAAAACTAAAATTTCAACCACAAATTCTTGAAAAGCCACACTAGATTCTAACAGAAACAAAATTTATTCCTTTCCCCAGCTCTAAAAGGAGAAAATCTGTCTTTTTTTGGTCTTCGTTTTACACAAACTGTAAGGTTATTTTCAATATCAATTTCACAATTAGTTCAATCTGACGCATAATTTACACAATTAAACTCACATTTTGCATAATTATACGCATACTTTGCAGAATTTTACGAATAATTTGCATAATCACTCGCATTTGTTGCGTAACTATACGAATGTTTTGCATATATTGCACAAATGTACACCTGCGTTGCATAATTATACGCAGATGTTGCGTAATTATACGAATGTTTTGCACAAAAATACGCATATATTGCATAACTGTACACCTGCGTTGCATAATTATACGCAGATGTTGCGTAATTATACGGAGATTTCGTATCATTATACACATTTCATCCATATTATATTCATATGTGTTATAAAGAGCTTGACAATCTGTAGCATATAAACAGCTTCACATTTAAAGCAGACCTTTAGGGTTTAGAAAGCTAGAGATAAATCTAAACAGGCTCTTGCGCAACCAGCATGCTTTGCTATAGCTGTTTTTATACGGGGAGAAGTGGACTGTATTTAGTATTTTCATGCAGAAAAATATTAGGCCGGTTCTGAAAATGTAGCCGCAAAGCATGCCGGTTGCGCAAAGCCGCTGTTAAATAGGAGAGTAGAGTTAGGAAATGGTGACGTCATAAAACACATTTTTGTACAATTTTTCAATTTTGATCATTAAATCTGAAAGAATTTTTATGATAAAACAGTTCTAAATATAATGAGTCAAATTTAATCAATATTGGCGGAGTAAAAGTCAAATAAACACATTCACTTCCTCAATCAAATTGCTGTTATTTGATCTTGGTGGCCGAATCACGTCAAGGTGGGACATACAAGGGGGAGGGGAGGTTAAGGAAAGGGTCTGACTTGGCGAATGTCCGACTTATCCGTGGTACGACTTATGACTATATTAAGGTAGGAAAATCCAGTGAGAATTGAAAATCAGTCAGACATAGGCACAATCAGAGATATCCGTCGTCTAGCCTGGTGTTGCAGACCCCTAACTTGGCAATCCGGGGTACAACTTTGAGACTTTAATAAGGTAGAAATATCTAATTGGGAACCTAAAATCAGCCTGACTTAGTCAAAAGTCCGAGTAATCCAGGGAACGACATAACAAGTTCGATAGATCCGAGATTACAACTTCTGATTTGGATAAGGTAGGCAAGTCCAATGGGAACAGAAAATCGGTCCGACTCAGTCAAAAGTCCGAGTAATCCAGGGAACGACATAACAAGTTTGATTAATCCGAGATTACAACTTCTGATTTGGATAAGGTAGGCAAGTCCAATGGGAACAGAAAATCGGCCCAACTTAGTCAAAAGTTAACAATATTAACTCTGAGCGAAATCTGCAGTAGTTCGTTCGGAAACTACAGTTTGAAGCAGATTCAAAACATTTTGCATACTCAGGGATATTTCATGTAGCTTGTCAAACTGTATTATCCAAATTCAAAATTCTAAAAACATATTCTAATGACGTCATGCTTCGAAACTCTATAACAAGCAGTTGTATTTGGGGCAAAATGGCCGAAATTTATAGCATCTGCAATTGTACTTCTTATCCCTTTAAAGGCACTTAGTCCCGCCAGGCAACCGTTCAGATTTAACAATAGGCTTTACATTGCGTTTATCATGGAAAAAACATCGAGAATTAGGCGATTGGATACCTAACAATAGGTCTATTGTGTTGTCTAACCAATGGAAGATTGAAATATCTAACAATAGGTCTATTGTGTAGTCCAACCAATGGGAGATTGAAAGACCTAACAATAGGTCTATTGTGTAGTCTAACCAATGGGAGATTGAAGCCAGCTAAATGCATTGGGACAAGTGGGGCGTAGTGCCTTTAGATTTGAAGCAGTACCGACGACCACAAAATTTCATAAACAAATGAAGCACAAGCCCTGCAAGGATTTTTCACGTGGGATAGCAGATAAATTCGGCAAGAGACGTAAAATTTACCGTTGGCTTAGCAGGGAATGGGCAAAAATTTCAACCATTTGTCAGGCTGGGGGATCCCAAAATCAAGCAAATTTGCCTTTAAATTACAAAATTTACCGACAAAACCGCTCAAACTCTTTATTAACTGACAATTTAGCAAAAGCTTGGGGGCTCTTTGGGTGTAGAAAACTTCCTGTTTTGTTTTCCCCTGCTAAAGCGGGGATTTAATACTGGCTGAGGACACGAAACCTAAGATGCAGCGGAAGTTGGGAAATGGAAAATTCCGGGTTATTTAATATTTCGAAAAGAGACTCGCCGGTCATGAAATTTCTTCGCCGGTCATGAAATTTCTTCACCGGTCTTCACTGAGCTTGTTGTTACACAAGTGTCTCGACAGGCGGCAAAAAACAAAACTAGGTTCTATTCTAATACATATCTTAAATTCTGTCTCTCTTCTCTGCAAAAAAGTTCCTTAACACAAAAACTTGTAAAAGGCTTATAAGAATAATTAGCACTGTTTGTCCTATAGACCAATACTGTACTCTCTCGTTAAGATATTCCGCTTCTTCACGTCCGGTCATCTCGCGTAGCCTATGGTGTGTTTGATAATCGATAACCACCTTTAGTGCTTCATGTATGTTTGATGATGATGTCTCGATTTGAGTCAGCGCAGTGTGTTCTTTTCCCATGGATGCGAGGATTGGAGGCTCCTCCCCAGCTTGAAAATCGAGGTACACTGTTTTATGTGCGAAGCTTGAGAATTCGTTGCCAAAGCAGAAAATATACTCGCCTATGAAAGAAAGTGAGTGTCACCCTGGATTGATTCAACAGCGAGGTATATATCGATATACTAAACAAAAAATGCCGGGGGTTGGACAATAAAAATGTAAGATTGATAGCCCCCAATCTTTCTGCAGTAAATGGGCATGCGCAGTTGTGGCTTCACTTAATGCGCATGCGCAATGATTGCTTAGTGAGGGATGGTCCATCAATTCGCAAAAAGATAGAGAGAACTTTTCTGGACTTGTAGAAAGTGGAAGGGATTCTCTAAGTGCATAGAAATACGTCAAAGAGATTGGTTTTGGCAAGTAGAAACAAATCAAGGGACTAAAGTTTGAATGTTTTTGATAAAATATGGCTGCTTGGCATTTTCAAAGGCAGAGTTTCCATAGATATTGCAGCTACATACACGGTAGCTGGAAACAGCTGATGAAATGCTGATATGGCATGATAAATATTGCGTGATTCGATTTGCCAATGCTCTAACATACGAATTATATTGTATTTTACGGCATTGTATTGTATCATATTGTTTTGTATTGTACTGTATCGTATTGTATTTATCAATATTGTGTTTTATCGTACTGTTTTGTATCGTACTGTATTGTAATGCATTTCATTGTATTGTATTGCATTATATTTTATTTGTATTGTATTGCATTGCATTGCATTGCATTGCATTGCATTGTATTGTATTGCATTGTATCGTACTGTATTGTAATGCATTTCATTGTAGTGTATTGCACTATATTTCATTTGTATTGTATTGTATTGCATTGCATTGCATTGCAATGTATTGTACTGTATTGTATTGCAAATTACTGTATTGTTTTTTGCTTAGTATAACATAGTACTGTATCGAACTGTACTGTACTGTATTGTATTGTATTGCATTGTACTGTATTGTAATGCATTGTATTGCACTATATTTTATTTGCATTGTACTGTATCGCATTGTTTTGCTTTGTATAACATAGTACTGTAACAAACTGTATTGCATTTTATTGGATTTGTATCAGATTATTTTGCATTGTATATGATTTATCTCACGATAGCTGTTGCAATAAAAGATAAGAACTAACTAAGAGGATTGCATAAAACAGATTACTTACTGAAGAAAGAACTTAGTTTTAGGTGAAGAATTACTTACTGAAGAAAGAACTTAATTTTAAATGAAGAATTACTTACTGAAGAATGAACTTTATTTTAAATTTTTAGGTGCTTAGTACTAAGGACATTCCTTTTTGATACTGGGAGTGAATTCCAGATTTTAGGCACATGACAGCTTCATGATCAGGTACAAATTGTTGGAGTTCTGATTTTTGGAATTTCAAGAGGTTTTTTTCATTTTTCATGAATATTTAAACATTCATAAACTGAAATGAGTTTTATAAACTTCAAATGCCAACATTCTACCTGATTGAGTGTAAATCAAGGACCACATATAAAGGTTAGTCGTAATATCCTTTACTTTGGTTTATATCGGCTTCCATTCTCTAGAGTTCTCAAGTGTGATGTCAAAAAGATCAATTTTTAGAATATTTTAATTGTGACCACATAGCCTAGAAGAAAACAATGAAATATATCTGAAAAAAGCAAAATTTGAAAATATGTCACAAATCGGGCGAGATATGGCCAAAGATAGATCTGAAGTTTGCTAACGGATTACTGTTACTTGGCTCTGTTCACAAAGTTATGAACTGAGACCAAAATACAGAGGTTTGATGAGGCAAGAGCCTGTGCTCATGTGGCCAAATCTCAGAAAACCATTAGGTGATTTTGCACATTTAAAGGTATTTTATGATGCTTTTTTTGAAATATTTGATACAAATTCAAAAATGCTAAAAATAGATTTTTGTGATGTCATCACTTAAGATCTCTGTTGCCATATAAATGGGAATCTATACCCCCTCAAAGCAAGCCCCTTGTACAAATAACTCAAAACAGATGAGAATTTTATACCAATCTAATTTTGCGTCATAAGTATTGCAAAACAGGGCCACCGCCCCCAATGCTTTAGAGGACAATGGTCTTTGGTTCTAAAACAATGGGAAATGTGACATCATGTTTTTACAAAAATAGGCTTGCCCCCCCCCCCCCCCAAATATTTGACCAAGTGTCCATCCCTGCTGGAGGTTTGGATTAAATTCACATTTTTGTGATGGGGTTTGCAGTCCATAACACAACAATATGTGTTGTGACATTAGGGGCAAACTAGGTGGTAGGGTAAAAGAAGCAATAAGCTAGAAGGTTGGATAAAATTTGCATGTCAAAATGTCCAGATTTTATCCTACCTGCCAACTTAAGGGCAGAATGGATAGATAATTTTACTCAAATAACCGGCCCTTTAAAAGCTGTTATTGAATTATGATAAATTTGAACAGTTTTTAGCCGTATAGAACTTGAAAATGGCTTTGAAAAAAGGAAACATTTTATATCATATTGTCAGATGAAAAAGCTTTTAGCCAATATGATATAAAATGTTAGCTTTTTCAAAGCCACTTTAATGTGAAAAATTTTTAAGCAGCATACAGATAATTTTCAATAACACCTCTTATATTCAGTGAGAAACTCTAAAAATTAACTTTGATAAACTTACAAATGATTTCAGGTCCCTAGTTAAACTCCAAGATAACTGATAACCATGATTAAGCAATAAATATGGCAATTTGATATATAAAATCTTCTTAACCTCTATTATATGAATTCCTTCTTTCTGAATTATTATAACGGCATAAGAAGATTTATATTTTTGCTTGAATCTAGAAGAGAAGTCTAAAAAAAGATGAAACTTAATGATGGAGTAAATAATAAAAGTGTTGAACTTTGAAAGGATCATGGAAATATCTGGAATGAAGTACAACTGATGAAAAAGAAGAAGAAAAATCAACATTTTGAAATGGGCACAGAGAGCAGTGCATATCTGGTACGAAGATTTTTATCAGAAATCTGAGCAAACTTAGGGACAAGATTTGACCACATTAAATAATTTCAAGGGGTTTTGTAATCTTGCAGTGTGTATTTTCTATGTGTATCAAATGCATATCAACACTCTGGTAATTTTCATTATTCAAAGTTTTATTATAACAGAAATTCTGTGGAAAAATCTGTAATATAACTTTGTTGGTGATGTTTGTTATTGTAGGTTCATCCCATTTTAGGCTAGAAAGCATTCAAAATCATACTTCTTCAGCCATAGGCCGATGAGTGGACGTAGTCCAAAATTTTAGCTTTAAAAGAACTTCATGTATGTTTGAAAAAACAAACTCACCTAGTGTCTTTTTCTTGTTAGGTTCAAAGTTCTTCCAAAACTCCCAGAATCCATCCTTTGCTTAAAAAGGCCAAAACTGCAAAAGCCTAACTTTCACATCGCAAAAATATTCTGTCCGCCAAATGGAAAATCTTTGAATGCTTTCCATGTGTTAGCTTGGTTTACAACCCAATGTGACATTTTCTTATGTTTTAGATATTTCCTTGAAAGTTCTTTCAAGGGTAACTGATTTACCATTGTGGGCAGAAAAGGAATTTGATAAAAAAGACCAGGGCACAAGACATGGCCATAAGACTTTTAGCAGGGCAACAGTAAACAGCTCTCCTAGTAATTTTCAGGTGAGCTGTTTGAAGGTAATTAATTATGAATAGAAACAAAGGAAAATTGACTTCAAGGAGGACAATCTGTAGCTCTTCTCCCGCATTTGAGGAGAGCCTGGGGGAGCAAGGGCTATGGCTCTCTTCAAATGGCCAGGCCTGATAACAGACTTTGAATTGTGAAAAAATATATACAAGAAAGATAAGGTGATGTGTGATTATGATAATTATGATGTTGAGTAGAGTCATATAATTATAGCACTTAGAGATTCAACCTGATTCTAAACAGGGTTAGAGAAAATTGATAGATTTGCTTCAATAATGCATGACAACTACAGAAGCTGTTTGTGAGTTATAAAATAGTTTTTCTATCACTGACTGCAAACAGTTGCTTACTTCAACATTGCGCTGTTCTTCTATCACACATTGCAAAAGCATGCTTTTCAAGATCTTCTAAATAACATATCAACTTCAACCATATTTGGTTATACTCTGTTTCGAGGTTCATTGTGTATACAATAATTTCATCTGGGAGCATGTTTTCAGTTATTTTTATTTTCTGTCATAATGATTGCCTCTCTCGAGTTAATAACACCAAATTTCTCAACTGATTCCACTTGACGAAACCACTTTCTTGCATATCCATTTCATGACAAAGCAGGGAATTAATCTCAGTTGAGAAACATAAAATTTTCCTTTAATTTTTGACATGTAAAAAGAACATGAAAAAATAACTTTCTAGTGGTTGGTTTGGATGTCACTCTGGAAAGCATGCTAAAACTCAACATGGAATAAGTTTAAACACCTGCAGAGGGACTCCAACAGAAATTGAGGGATTCAAACATAAACAGGGGGCTTAGAGAAGAAACAATGGGCCTCCAATATTACCAAGGGGCTCCACACAGAAACAAAGGTCTTCACACATAAATTTAGGGACTTCAAACTGAAACAGGGGGCTTCCAAAAGAAATGGGAACAGGCCGCAAACAGAAAATGAGATCTTTGAAAAGAAATTGGGGCTTCATACAGAAATTGGGGGCTTTGGAAAGAAATTGGGGGCTTCAAATAGATATAGGGGCAGATATCAGATATACATAGTAACTTTCAATCATAAACTGGGGGCTTCAGACAATGGGGGCTTCAAATAGATATATATAGGGGCAGATATCAGGTATACATAGGAGGCATCAAACATAAACTGGGGGCTCCAGACATTGGGGGCTTCAAACAGATTTTGGGGGCTTCAAACAAAAACGGTGCTGCAAACAATAATCCCAAAAGGCCTACCTTCAACTTCAGCCTTGAATTGATGACTATCATACTGCTTTTTCTTTTGGTCATACAGAATTTTTCCTTGAGGGTCCTTCAGTGTCACATCCACATCATAATGTCCACCTGTGACAACCTAAAGTAAATATTTGTCAATCATTTAATAATAATTTGGCAAGAGGTAATCTATGAAAGAACAGCAGTGTAAAGGAAGAAATTTTCAAATATAAATATCATGTGAACTGAAAAGAAGAGTTATATATATATTTGAGAAATGCTCAATCAAAGTATTTGATATGCAACAAAGAAAAGGATGTGTGAGAAGAAAGAACCGCAGGATAGGCTGTCCGCTGGATTCTGTGAAGCTTGCAATGAGGGTTGTTATGAAAAATATACAAGAACAAAGCAATACGACAACGAGAATCCAATCTCACGAGATAAAATTTTCAAAATAAATTTAATTTAAATAATATACTAATATTTTGCCCCTGCATACAGGGCTTCATCAGAGTAAATGAAAAAGGACATTTTGTGATCTCGACCTAAACGCAAAACAGATCACTGGACCATTCATACACTTCCTCAAAGATACAACAGGAATAAATATGGACAATTTCAAAATCAATTTTCAAAGTAGCAAGAATATGAATCTACTTATTATTGAATAATGGCATTATTGGTAAAATTCAATTTGCTTTGTGCTGTGATGAGAAAATTACCCTAGACATTACCAAGATCATGATAGAATTTTTGCTTGTTAAGCTGTGCAAATACTTTTGACATTTCTTACAACAGTTTGCAAATATTTTAATAGCTAAACAAAGAAACCTTTATGTGAATTATGGTTGAAATCCTTTAATTATTTACAACTTATTGGACATTTTAAAGCAAAAACAGTATTCTATTTACAGCATGCGAGTTCACTGAAACATTAAGGCCATGTCTATAAACAACAAAATAACATGAAAGCAGAGAAAACATATATTCCTAAGCAGCAAAAACAACGTTATTGTCTTTCTGTTCCGTGTTTTCAGTATGCATGTTTGCATAAAACAGATAGGTAGTTTTTTTATTAGATTTATCCGTTTATGGCTCAAAATGTTGTTACTTTCTGAAAAATCTACACTTTGCAAAGTAAGTTATGTTGAACGAAGTGGGAAAATTTGATGAACAACAATCAGATTATAGATTTAGGATATAATATTTTGTGGGATAAAAACACTCAATATACTGTAAAAAACTGACAAACTAACGTGACGATATTAACATAAATGGTTGCAATTTCTTATTTTGCAAAAAAAGCAAACAGCTAATAGGAAAAGGCTGGTCAGTGACTGAGGAAGAAGTTGGGCCTAGACGAAAGAACATTACGTGTATGAAAGTCCAACGTTAATGACTTCAAATAGAAAAATAATAGCTAAAATATGCTGAAAATACGACCAGCTTTAGGGCATTTCATGAATGGGAAACTGAAAAATATTATTGTCTTACCTGGAATTCTAGCGTGCATTTTGTGTCCTTCTTTATCACCTCATGAAAACATTGTTTAGCGTTATCCTCTAACTCGAAAGTTAACTCTGTACAGCTAACTGATACAATCAGCCACAAAAAAATTGGTAGGCCAACAGCCTCTTGCATTTTCATCTTCATTTTTCTAAACTTAAATGTTATTTGTAGCTTCTTTGTCCCAGAAATCTTTCGGCCTACTCAATCTTCGACTTACATTCAGCATACGTAAATGGCGACCATGTTAGGAGTCTGGGGAGAGCGTCCATCCATCAGCCAAACGTGGCAAAATGCGCAAGCCCGTGGATCGTAATGCACAGCGGATACAACATCATGGGGGAAAACCCGGATATATGGGATGGGGAATGCCCTTTTTCGGGGTAAGGGGGCAGAATGAAAGATTATGACAGTCACCGGTTTTCCTATAAAAATGTTATTTATGCGTACAGATTGGATCAAAAATAAAACATTTGGCAATCTTTACTTGAAAAGTGTGCTAGCTCTAAAATTTTCTAAAATGCGAACTTGTTTGGCACTTGCACTAAAACCATACATAAATTGGCATGCTTTTGGATTTTTATATGTCCCCCCCCCCAAACCGTTTTAGCCCCCTCAATCTGTAATATGTTCTGCAGAGAAACGCATTTGAAAGTGGAGGGGCCAAAATATTGAAGTTTTAAAAGGGGGCAGAGGCAAAAGAAAGCAACATTGAAACAGTCTTGTTTTGAAATATTCTTTATATTCAACTCTCACATTAGTCACCTCATTAAATGTCAAACTTCTATGGGCTCCGACGCTGGTTGGAAAGTGGAGGGGCCGAGAGAAAATATAGCAATTGTAACAAAAGGTTTTATAAAAAAAGCTCTATTGTTTTGCAAAAAAGTGCGGCAGCCATGCCCCCCCCCCTTTGTCGGAGGCCCTGACTTCACAGGCACAATAAGGCGATCGTTATTAATTGATGATGTTGCAGACGCTCCAACCCACGAATAACTAGAATCGGGAGTTTTATAAGAAGTTCCTGCGAAAAATTCGACTTTTGCCCATCCGCTAAAAATAATTCTCTCTTTTGTAGGGAAGAATTCGAGCCCTGGATAAGCGATACACTCGAAAAAAGAAATAACACATTATTCCTTTCAAATACTCAGTACTTTTTGGAAAGTTATACGAATCAACTTTCAAACAGATATGTGGACAAATTGACTATGAAGACGTTTTAAGAGACAAACTCGCTGGAATTTATCAGTTTAAAAGCTAAATTTGAATCTCGAAAATGTCCCTGTTATAAATCATACAATGATATACGCAGATTTTAATTTCATAATTCACTTGCTTCATTTGTGTATTTAGAAATAAAATTTTATAACAGATTCATAAACTGATGCCGACCCAATGGCTTACGTGCGAGATTTGGTGAAAAACAAATGTCCTCTGAAATTCTTGTTTCAACATATCAAAGAATCTTATGTCAAGCAAGAGATTAGCAAACTGAAGACCTCAAAATCGCCAGGTTCAGATAAAATACCCATTAAACTACTAAAAGATGGTGCAGATAAAATACAAAAACTTCCAACAGACACACTTGGTTGCTTATGTGAAGTACAGAAAGAGACAAACGTGTTCCAACTATAAACAAAATATCATGGTACTATATACAAAACAATCCCAAGAAAATCGTATAAATATCGTATAAAATTACAGCTGAACTCCGAACGAAACGTGAAAGTGTTAAAGCATAATTAGGCCTATTCACAACGTGGGGGGGTCACGTGATTAATGTCCTGACTAGGGTCTAGACCTCAGTACTTGTCAGCTTAAATTGATCTAAGGTGCGCCTACAAAGTGCTCCCATTTACTATGAAAACTTTCCTATTGGTGATCGCCTCGTGCAGTTGAATCTAATTTAAAGATTCGAAGTAGCGCATAAAGGCCGATTTCCATTTGACATTTTTTGTGCGCGCGGGCGTAGCGCCCAAATCTGAGCATGTGTAGTTAAAATCAAGTGGTCTCGATGTTGCGTCCGCTGTGAGCGCCAGAAAGTTGACAGAGTCTCAACTTTGTCAATTGGAAATTGGCCTTAAAGGAGTACTGTCATTGGCTTCGGTTTCTTCTTCCACTTTATCGACGTGAAATTTTGCAGGCACCATTGGGAAATTGATCATCAAAAATATCAAGCAGTAATAAAATACGAGGCTAAATGAGAAGTTTTTCTTTGACTGGTGCTTTTAACTGGCATAGACCGGGTGAAATTGAGAACATTTGCCAGTCTTTACATAAAAAGTGAACTAGCTCAAAACACGAAGGCAGCATGGCGTAGCGGAGTGACTTTCAAGCAAATCTTAGTTGAAAGGAAAAGAACAGACTCCGCCGGGTCAATTTAAATGAGCAACGTGAAATATTATCAATAAAACCTGTAACAAATCTATGCTAACAAGGACACATGTCCAGGAAAATTATAAATAAAATATGCCGATGAAGTTGCACGGACCGCGGAAGCAGAGGAGCAATTTTATTTTGCACTGTAGAAAAGTGAGGAGGGCATGGTCCTCGGCCTCCCCCGGTTTCGCCGGCCCTGACTGATCAGCGGGGACAAAATAATATGCGCTGTCAGCTGTCGTCAAGTTGAAACCGCTTATAGCTGCATCGATCCATTATCGCACAAAATCGGTTTTTCACAGACAAGAGATGAAAAGAGAAAGAATACGATTCAATAAACGACTGACTCAATAATGGAGCGATAGCTGCATCGCTCCATTATCGCAGAAAATCGGTTTTTCACAGACAAGAGATGAAAAGAGAAAGAATACGATTCAATAAACGACTGACTCAATAATGGGGCGATAGCTGCATCGATCCATTATCGCACAAAATAAGTTTTTCACAGACAAGAGATGAAAAGAGGAAGAATACGATTCAATAAACGACTGACTCAATAATGAGCGATAGCTGCATCGCTCCATTATCGCACAAAATCGGTTTTTCACAGACAAGAGATGAAAAGAGAAAGAATACGATTCAATAAACGACTGACTCAATAATGGAGCGATAGCTGCATCGCTCCATTATCGCACAAAATCGGTTTTTCACAGACAAGAGATGAAAAGAGAAAGAAAACGATTCAATAAACGACTGACTCAATAATGGAGCGATAGCTGCATCGATCCATTATCGCACAAAATAAGTTTTTCACAGACAAGAGATGAAAAGAGAAAGAATACGATTCAATAAACGACTGACTCAATAATGAGCGATAGCTGCATCGCTCCATTATCGCACAAAATCGGTTTTTCACAGACAAGAGATGAAAAGAGAAAGAAAACGATTCAATAAACGACTGACTCAATAATGGAGCGATAGCTGCATCGATCCATTATCGGACAAAATAAGTTTTTCACAGACAAGAGATGAAAAGAGAAAGAATACGATTCAATAAACGACTGACTCAATAATGGAGCGATAGCTGCATCGATCCATTATCGCACAAAATCGGTTATTCACAGACAAGAGATGAAAAGAGAAAGAATACGATTCAATAAACGACTGACTCAATAATGGAGCGATAGCTGCATCGCTCCATTATCGCACAAAATAAGTTTTTCACAGACAAGAGATGAAAAGAGAAAGAATACGATTCAATAAACGACTGACTCAATAATGGAGCGATAGCTGCATCGATCCATTATCGCACAAAATAAGTTTTTCACAGACAAGAGATGAAAAGAGAAAGAATACGATTCAATAAACGACTGACTCAATAATGGAGCGATAGCTGCATCGCTCCATTATCGCACAAAATCGGTTTTTCACAGACAAGAGATGAAAAGAGAAAGAATACGATTCAATAAACGACTGACTCAATAATGGAGCGATAGCTGCATCGCTCCATTATCGCACAAAATCGGTTTTTCACAGACAAGAGATGAAAAGAGAAAGAATACGATTCAATAAACGACTGACTCAATAATGGAGCGATAGCTGCATCGCTCCATTATCGCACAAAATCGGTTTTTCACAGACAAGAGATGAAAAGAGAAAGAATACGATTCAATAAACGACTGACTCAATAATGGAGCGATAGCTGCATCGCTCCATTATCGCACAAAATCGGTTTTTCACAGACAAGAGATGAAAAGAGAAAGAATACGATTCAATAAACGACTGACTCAATAATGAGCGATAGCTGCATCGCTCCATTATCGCACAAAATCGGTTTTTCACAGACAAGAGATGAAAAGAGAAAGAATACGATTCAATAAACGACTGACTCAATAATGGAGCGATAGCTGCATCGATCCATTATCGCACAAAATCGGTTTTTCACAGACAAGAGATGAAAAGAGAAAGAATACGATTCAATAAACGACTGACTCAATAATGGAGCGATAGCTGCATCGCTCCATTATCGCACAAAATCGGTTTTTCACAGACAAGAGATGAAAAGAGAAAGAATACGATTCAATAAACGACTGACTCAATAATGGAGCGATAGCTGCATCGATCCATTATCGCACAAAATCGGTTTTTCACAGACAAGAGATGAAAAGAGAAAGAATACGATTCAATAAACGACTGACTCAATAATGGAGCGATAGCTGCATCGATCCATTATCGCACAAAATCGGTTTTTCACAGACAAGAGATGAAAAAGGAAAGAATACGATTCAATAAACGACTGACTCAATAATGGAGCGATAGCTGCATCGATCCATTATCACACAAAATCGGTTTTTCACAGACAAGAGATGAAAAGAGAAAGAATACGATTCAATAAACGACTGACTCAATAATGGGGCGATAGCTGCATCGCTCCATTATCGCACAAAATCGGTTTTTCACAGACAAGAGATGAAAAGAGAAAGAATACGATTCAATAAACGACTGACTCAATAATGGAGCGATAGCTGCATCGATCCATTATCGCACAAAATCGGTTTTTCACAGACAAGAGATGAAAAGAGAAAGAATACGATTCAATAAACGACTGACTCAATAATGGAGCGATAGCTGCATCGCTCCATTATCGCACAAAATCGGTTTTTCACAGACAAGAGATGAAAAGAGAAAGAATACGATTCAATAAACGACTGACTCAATAATGGAGCGATAGCTGCATCGCTCCATTATCGCACAAAATCGGTTTTTCACAGACAAGAGATGAAAAGAGAAAGAATACGATTCAATAAACGACTGACTCAATAATGGAGCGATAGCTGCATCGATCCATTATCGCACAAAATCGGTTTTTCACAGACAAGAGATGAAAAAGGAAAGAATACGATTCAATAAACGACTGACTCAATAATGGAGCGATAGCTGCATCGCTCCATTATCGCACAAAATCGGTTTTTCACAGACAAGAGATGAAAAGAGAAAGAATACGATTCAATAAACGACTGACTCAATAATGGAGCGATAGCTGCATCGCTCCATTATCGCACAAAATCGGTTTTTCACAGACAAGAGATGAAAAGAGAAAGAATACGATTCAATAAACGACTGACTCAATAATGGAGCGATAGCTGCATCGATCCATTATCGCACAAAATCGGTTTTTCACAGACAAGAGATGAAAAAGGAAAGAATACGATTCAATAAACGACTGACTCAATAATGGAGCGATAGCTGCATCGCTCCATTATCGCACAAAATCGGTTTTTCACAGACAAGAGATGAAAAGAGAAAGAGTATGATTCAATAAACGACTGACTCAATAATGGAGCGATAGCTGCATCTCTCCATTATCGCACAAAATCGGTTTTTCACAGACAAGAGATGAAAAGAGAAAGAATACGATGCAATAAACGACTGACTCAATAATGGAGCGATAGCTGCATCGCTCCATTATCGCACAAAATCGGTTTTTCACTGACAAGAGATGAAAAGAGAAAGAATACGATTCAATAAACGACTGACTCAATAATGGAGCGATAGCTGCATCTCTCCATTATCGCACAAAATCGGTTTTTCACAGACAAGAGATGAAAAGAGAAAGAGTATGATTCAATAAACGACTGACTCAATAATGGAGCGATAGCTGCATCGCTCCATTATCGCACAAAATCGGTTTTTCACAGACAAGAGATGAAAAGAGAAAGAGTATGATTCAATAAACGACTGACTCAATAATGGAGCGATAGCTGCATCGCTCCATTATCGCACAAAATCGGTTTTTCACAGACAAGAGATGAAAAGAGAAAGAATACGATTCAATAAACGACTGACTCAATAATGAGCGATAGCTGCATCGCTCCATTATCGCACAAAATCGGTTTTTCACAGACAAGAGATGAAAAGAGAAAGAGTATGATTCAATAAACGACTGACTCAATAATGGAGCGATAGCTGCATCTCTCCATTATCGCACAAAATCGGTTTTTCACAGACAAGAGATGAAAAGAGAAAGAATACGATTCAATAAACGACTGACTCAATAATGGAGCGATAGCTGCATCGCTCCATTATCGCACAAAATCGGTTTTTCACAGACAAGAGATGAAAAGAGAAAGAATACGATTCAATAAACGACTGACTCAATAATGGAGCGATAGCTGCATCGCTCCATTATCGCACAAAATCGGTTTTTCACAGACAAGAGATGAAAAGAGAAAGAGTATGATTCAATAAACGACTGACTCAATAATGGAGCGATAGCTGCATCTCTCCATTATCGCACAAAATCGGTTTTTCACAGACAAGAGATGAAAAGAGAAAGAATACGATTCAATAAACGACTGACTCAATAATGGAGCGATAGCTGCATCGCTCCATTATCGCACAAAATCGGTTTTTCACTGACAAGAGATGAAAAGAGAAAGAATACGATTCAATAAACGACTGACTCAATAATGGAGCGATAGCTGCATCTCTCCATTATCGCACAAAATCGGTTTTTCACAGACAAGAGATGAAAAGAGAAAGAATACGATTCAATAAACGACTGACTCAATAATGGAGCGATAGCTGCGTCGCTCCATTATCGCACAAAATCGGTTTTTCACAGACAAGAGATGAAAAGAGAAAGAATACGATTCAATAAACGACTGACTCAATAATGGAGCGATAGCTGCATCGATCCATTATCGCACAAAATCGGTTTTTCACAGACAAGAGATGAAAAGAGAAAGAATACGATTCAATAAACGACTGACTCAATAATGGAGCGATAGCTGCATCGATCCATTATCGCACAAAATCGGTTTTTCACAGACAAGAGATGAAAAAGGAAAGAATACGATTCAATAAACGACTGACTCAATAATGGAGCGATAGCTGCATCGATCCATTATCGCACAAAATCGGTTTTTCACAGACAAGAGATGAAAAGAGAAAGAATACGATTCAATAAACGACTGACTCAATAATGGGGCGATAGCTGCATCGCTCCATTTTCGCACAAAATCGGTTTTTCACAGACAAGAGATGAAAAGAGAAAGAATACGATTCAATAAACGACTGACTCAATAATGGAGCGATAGCTGCATCGATCCATTATCGCACAAAATCGGTTTTTTCACAGACAAGAGATGAAAAGAGAAAGAATACGATTCAATAAACGACTGACTCAATAATGGAGCGATAGCTGCATCGATCCATTATCGCACAAAATCGGTTTTTCACAGACAAGAGATGAAAAAGGAAAGAATACGATTCAATAAACGACTGACTCAATAATGGAGCGATAGCTGCATCGCTCCATTATCGCACAAAATCGGTTTTTCACAGACAAGAGATGAAAAGAGAAAGAATACGATTCAATAAACGACTGACTCAATAATGGAGCGATAGCTGCATCGCTCCATTATCGCACAAAATCGGTTTTTCACAGACAAGAGATGAAAAGAGAAAGAATACGATTCAATAAACGACTGACTCAATAATGAGCGATAGCTGCATCGCTCCATTATCGCACAAAATCGGTTTTCACAGACAAGAGATGAAAAAGGAAAGAATACGATTCAATAAACGACTGACTCAATAATGGAGCGATAGCTGCATCGCTCCATTATCGCACAAAATCGGTTTTTCACAGACAAGAAATGAAAAGAGAAAGAATACGATTCAATAAACGACTGATTTAATATCAGATAATATCAAATATGTATCAAAATAATTTATAATCATATGAAATTTCAGCGTAATTATAGATATT